>NC_039365.1:11938767-12238767 GCF_003573695.1 Papaver somniferum | reverse complement strand
TAGGATTCCACCATTGGTTGATATTAGTGATTTAATAAAACAATAATTATGCAACTCAACATTCAAATTGATTCTAATAGTATTGCCTAGACATGTAGATTTCCAAAAGAATAGATGTTAATCCAAGCATAGAATATCAAAACCCTAAAGCAAGCATATTCTATCAAGAGAAAATACACCTAACTAATCAAAATCATATAAACAATTTTTAGTTCAATGCAAAAATCATAATAGAGTTGTTGTAATTAATTAATAAAAATATATCACTTTTACCGAAACAACGGCTTCCTCCATAGCCCCAAGGATTGGGTTTAGCTCTGCATATTGGAAACACACTCAGAATAATTTTTCATTTCTCAAAAGTGTTTACAAGTGATGAAATGGGAAAAAATAATGATTAAACCGGGTTTGCTCTAAACGATCCCCAAACTCTCCATCTCCTCACTGATACCCAAGACACTCTTATTTATACTGTGAAGCCAATCTTAGGTCGACAATCATCTCAATTACTCCAAAAGATCTTTGCAGTTAATGAAAGTATTTCACGAGAATATTTCCTCTTCATTTTCACACGTCTTCTGTGTTATATGGTATACCCAAATCTTCTCATTTAATTGAGCCAAATAATGAAGAGAATATCTTCAATTAATTCCGTGAATAATTCCTTCCCTGTTTTCGAAAATATCCAAAAGTATACGATTTCCTTCCATTCAAGACACGTACAAAATCTTACTATCATGGTAAGAAGATAATCATGTCTTAAAGACACAAATATCCCCATAATATCATGACCAGAATCTCACACAGTTGAGATTTCTTTTCCCGCCAAATATCTTTCCCGTGAAGAAGAAGATGGGTGCCCCCTATCCGGTCCTTGGGTGCGAATAGCATATGCCATGAGGGGTGTCTCTGATCAGCTGCTTGGGTGGAAATATCCTTTGGGTACCCCTTATCATTTGGGCGCCCCTTATCCACAAGTGAAAGTCTGAATAACACGTTCCTTCCGGTGCTTTAGACGACTTTTCGAACCGATTTTTCCAAGAATGTTTATTTCCAAAAATACCTAAAAACATATAAAATACCATAATAAGTACAAAAAATCGAGTACCAACAATACATGAAATTGAGGACAACGTAGACACAAAAATGTGTCTATCAGTGGTGTTGGTGTGTAGCATTCATTTGGGTTGTAGGGCGCATTTAGGTTGTAGGGAGATAATGATGATGAAATGCGCCTAGGTTCAAGCCGAAATGCTTGAGGTTGAGATACAGGTACAATTTTTGGTGCAGTATTGTGTTGTACAACATGTGGTGAAGAACTCTGTCGTACCTGTGTTTCTCCTACCACCGTTTCTTCACTATCGTGCAATGATTTGTTTCTCCTGGTGGAATCGGAAGACTGTGACCTCCGCCCATCATCATTTACAGTTGGACTCAATCCAAACATTGTGTCTTTCTGTTATTTTCCTAGTTGTTCCAAGTGCAGCGCCTCGACTTGCCGATTCCGCCAACGCAAATCATTGAGTTGCCTCTGCAACTCTTCGTAAGTGGCAATGACATTGTAGTAAGGGTAATCTCGTTCCATACCTTGGGAACCAATGGGGATCGTGGTTGGATCACCTTGTGAAGTAATACTTTGCATCTACCAACGAATTTCGGGCATATATGACGAAGATGATGAAGAACTTGCACTCTTCCTGGGATAAGTCATAAAGCTTGGCTCTTCTGGAGGTGATTGGATAGGAACGATATTTGGATCATTGGACATGTTTGATAACCCTGGGAAATCAAACCCATAGACGTGCATGTCCCAATTATAGACTTCGTAATTGACTTGTACCAGTTAACGTACTGCACTTCACTGCAATTCCTTGTATTTAGTTCAGACCTCTCCCAACCAGTTCTTCTCAGCCGATCAAAATCTGATGCAGAGATTTGAATCTATAGTAGCGGGTTAATTGGAATTGCAAATATACCTTGTATTTGGTACTGCATTCTTTATCCCGTATACCAAACCCATGTTTGTGACTCCCGGCTATAAAAAACAACTATACGCATAGAATAATCAAGAATACGTACTCCAACATCATCACCATACTGGGTAAATCAACGTAAGGGTGAAAAATTACGTTGTTGTGGCTCCGAGTCATCTGATGTAACCTTTGAACAAAAGTGGAACCAAAGACGTCGCTGCCAGTATTTTTCTCTATGGTGTGCTTCATATGCATGTCCAACATTGGAAATCTAAGTGTCCCGTCTTTTAGGATTGGTTTACCAACACGGAAGTAGGTATACCACCAATACTGAAAATTACTCTATAATTTTAGTATTTTGACTAAATAATCTACATTTGTTCATAAAAATTATTTAAATTTAGTAATAATAATAAATTTAAAAATAAGAATTTTGATATTTACCTCTATAATGCCCCAGAAACCAGTGTAGTTATCTTTGCCCATTGACGCAAGATTCAGCCCACAGTACAATTCTGCTAAAATTGCAGATCCCCAGTCATAATCTGGTGCTTTGTCGAGATATGCTAACGCTTCAAACCAACCAACATGAGAAACAATGGTTGAGTTTGTAAAGAATGTCTGACCGAGTACCCATAAGATAAATAGCCTTTCGAGTTCAGGATAGTCATCTACATGTAGTGGGTTTCTGGGTTTGGTAATTAGGAAAGACTTCAACGCTTCACATCTAATTCCACCTCCTTTCGAGTTTTTATAATCTTGATGTATTTCTGATTCCACAAACGAGGGACAAAGCGTCTCCCATTTACTATTTGATATCCATTCGTCTTGGTTAATTCTTTCCATTATTTAATAATTATTTAAAAAATTAATTTAAGTTAAGTTAAAAAAACTTACCAATTTCGAAATCCATAAAATGGAATGTGTACGTCGTCGACCACCACCTTTCTACCACTGTTTTCGGAATTTTGTCGTTATATTTTCTAGGCTGAATTGTATAAAGCGCATGCAAAGGATATCTGTCAATCCTTTCTCGGACTGCAGGGGATAGACATTTATAAACTCCATTTATTTCATAAAATTCACCTCTCATGTTATAATAAACCTCAGACCGATCTTGATGCTCCGACACATGACCTGGGACTAATGGAGCAGCAACGATATTTAGTGAAGAAAACTCTGCTTCTCGATCTTGAGAATAATCTACACCTGTGTTAGGCAGCGGTGCCGATTCATTTTTTCGATCTCTTCTCTTCTTTATATCTTCGCCACTCTTCTCACTAAGGTGTTCATATTATGTTAGAAATTTTTGATTTAGAAGAAGGAAATTGTGACGGAAAATGAAATAAGTGGAATGAATTTATAGGGTTCAAATAGAGCCGTTGCAGATATAGGCGTCGGAGATTCGAACGTTGGAGTTTTTGGGTCACACTCCAGCGCAGGTGTCACACACGCTAGCGTTTTTGTCGACCACGCCAGCGTTTGTACCACGAACGCGCGCCTGATTATCCAGCGCCCACTGCTTTACCATAGCGGAACACCGAGTTTGCCATCCACGTGGCTGAACAAAAAAATTTATTTGGCCATTGTCATAGGAATTGCCCTAACCATATACTTAGCAGAATATCCGAAATGTTTCCCTCTTTTTAACCTTCCCCACACTCGCATCAAAAATTATAGAGATGGGGCAATATCTATGGTGTAGATGACGCCACATATTTGGCGAAGGAGGAGACTTTCTACGGGTATCAAACATATCCTGTAGAATATGCATGTGAACGTTAGGTACTGCACATTTTCTCACCGGTTTGTAAAGGAAAAGATGATTTATTTTTATTCGACATTCATGTTAGTTTTTTCCCCCAATAATATATGCTCGATCAAATCAAATGCCGAAATTCATCTGAGAAAAATAACTTGGCTAAATTGGAGCATATGTCACTTAATTGGGGCCTATAACTACATGATAAAATAGGATCATTAGGAAGTAATTTGTAGAAACCCCTTATCCACTATTTATGTTAATGCCTAACATGTCCTTATTAAATTAGTGATGATTAATTAAGTTAATATTTGTTAAATTAATAAGTGTTTGAGTGAGATTATAATGTTTGGATTAGAGTAGAAATCCATTTTCTTTTTTAAGGTTTGGAAGCAAATAAGTAGAGGGAAAAAAGGAAAAAAAATAGGGTTTGTGATTTTCTTAGCAAAAATGAAACTTTATAGTGATGATGAAGACTCTAGTAGTGATGAAGAAGTGGGCGCATCAGATTATCATGATTTCGATCCTACCGAATTGGATAATTTGTTGAATGAAGAAGAGAGTGTCAACCAAATAATGCTTAAGGATATTATTCAAGCACAAGAACAATTTCATCGGGAAGAAGAAGGTGATAATGCTCTTAATAAACAGGTATGAGTTGTAACGATCTACAAACATGTATTTGCATGTCCCAATCGCCCAAAAAGGGGAAAATTTTCAAAACTTTAACCCAGAATCAGTTTATTCGATAGCACTACATAAACCAATTCTGGGTAAAATCCCCAAATTGGGTACGACAATCGGTATTTGTTCATAATCACATAAACCGATAGTAGTAAGATTTTTGCAATGATGGGTACGTGACTAGAATCAGTTTTTGTTGGTGATGTGCATAACCCGATTTCTTGACTTGAATAATCACGTAGAATACACGAAGTTGACAATTATTTTCGTGTATATGTAATCCGATTTTCGGAGAAAAAAAGTTCCAGGACAAATGTGAACAACAATCGGATTATATGACATGAGACGTGAACCGATTGTAGACTTTGAAATTTTTTTGACAATTCGTTAATCGGTCTTTATAGTTTCACATATAAACCAATTGTTGTTAATCGGTTTAATCGACTGTAACATATAAACCGATTTTGAATCATCAACTTGTTGATATTTGTTGTCGATTGTTGTGGCGTTTGAAGAAGATCATCCCAAACCCGTATCTCTGCTGGGTCGTGACACCTCTTCCCACTATTTCACCGATTTGGAATGGAAAGAAAGAAACGATGCAAAACAATGGTTTATAGACAAGGGAATAGAGATCAAATGCGCGTTAATTTTAGGCCGTCATTCAAGTGAAGATCGTTTGGAACTTGTTTGTGACAGAGAGGTAGAAAGCAAGAAAGTCACTGGGCAAAGGACCGAATGTACGTGAAGAAGACGACAAGGGAATACATTACTAAATCAAAGAAGTATGGTTGCCCGTTTAAGATTATCGTTAATAGACCCAAGAGACCCGATGGTAGTAACGTATACAAGCTCTATAATGTGTTGAATGGTTGTCATAATCATGATGATCCGGAATCTCTTGTTGGACACACGACCGTTTGTGAGTTGAAACAACATCAATTGGAAACGGTGAGGTCGTTGGAAGCGTGTAAACCAAGTGACATCCTTAGGAAGATTAAGGAGGATGATAAGAATAACTTGTCCACTTTGAGGCAAATTTACACGGCAAGAGCAGCCTTTAGGAGGAGGGAATGGGATGGTAGAGCGGTTATGGAATGATCTCAATGGTTAGCCGATCAATACGGAGGAAGCAAGTATTGGAAGGCAAAGTAACTCGTATTTTCTTGGCGCATCCGGAGATGATCAAGTTGGAACAATGCTTCTATCAAGTTTTGTTAATAGATTGTACATACAAGACCAACAAGTACAACATGTCGTTGTTAAACATTGCTTGCCATACTTCCGACAAGAAAAATTTCACGGTAGCATGGGGGTTTATGGATTGGGAGAATGAAGTGAGTTTTACTTGGATGCTAGAGACCTTGAAGGAGGTATACCGTGGAGATCAAACTCCGAGGATCATAGTAACGGATAAGGACCAAGCACTAATGAATGCCATTGGAGTGCTTTTTCCGGATGCTAAGCATTTTCTTTGCACATGGCACATACAATGCAATATTAGAAGTAATTATAGGGTTCGTATCCAAAATCCAAAGCCACAAAAAGGTACTGCTCGTGAAAAGACCGAAGATGAGCGTATTTAAAAACTATTGCGGAAAAAGAGAGGAGGACAAGAAGAAAAGGAAATCGGAGTATGAAGAGAATGGGTTACTATGGAAGGCTTTTCAACATCATTGGGATTTAATAGTACACTCAATGTCCGTGGTCGAGTTCGAATCCTACTTGGAGTGTTTTATTGGGCTATGGAAGAAAGATTACGAGAAATGTGTGGTTTATTACTTGAAGGAATTGCTGGGATCCGTACAAGAAAAAATTTGTGTATGCTTACACCTACCAACACATGCATTACAAGAATGAGGTGACAAGTATCGCGGAAGGATCTCATGGACGTTTGAAAATCTTGCTCTGAGGGAGCCAAAACACCGTGGTTACGATACAAGAAGTTATCCATGAATACACCAAGGCCGATATCATCAAGATAACCTCTCAAATGGAAGAGAGTAGGATAAAAATCATCACAAGTTACAAAGATTACCATTGGTTGATTAGACTTTTAAACTATAGGGTGTCTCATTGGGCTATCATTTATATGATGAAGGATTACAAATATTATGTGGAAAGGAGGTGGGGAGAAGAAGAATTGTATGTTCATGTATGATGATGACGGACTTTGTATTTCCGTGTCATCACATGATCGCGAAGTACCAACAAGGAATTCCTTTTGAAATCATTGATCCGTTTTGGAAGCAACTTACTTTCAAACCACCCCCAACCGAAGAACCACTCGAATCCTTTGTGGACATGGATATTGGAAGAGAACTCATCGAGAAATTCACAAAAAAGGATGGTTTGGGACGAAAAGTTTTGATGTACGACTTAAAACTAGCCGTGAATCCCCATATGGTACCAGTCGGTGAACCAACGGTGCTACCGCCGACAGGTAGACCAACTACCAACATGGATAGGAAGGAAGAAAGGAACGAGTTTAAGGTTGCAATGCTTACTGGAAAAAACCCGTTATTGAGTCATAAAAGAATCTTTTCTCGACATGAGAATGAAGACGCTAAATATGAAGAGGCGAAGGTTCCAAATAAAATGGGTCGACCGAAGAAGGGGGAAAGCGGGACAAGTGGCGCACAAGCCAAGACAAATGTTTCAAACGTTCCTTTACAAATTGAGAATGAAGAGGCACCGGCTAAGAGGAAAAGGGGTCGACCGAAGAAGGGGGAAAGCGGGACAAGTAGCGCACAAGCCAAGACAAATGTTTCAAACGTTCCTTCACAAATTGAGAATGAAGAAGCATTGTCTAAGAGGAAAAGGGATCGACCAAAGAAGAGAGAAATCGGAACAAGTAGTGCACATATGGTCCTTTCAAATGATCCAATCGCTCCTTCGCAACATGAGTATCCAATTGATCCTTCTCAAGAAAGTCAAGCGCCAAACAATCTAATTGTTCCTTCTCAAGAGAGTCAAGCGAGTACAACACGAGTATCAAGGATACGTGCATGGAAGGGACAAGAAATAAAAATGGGTTCTACGGTGACTCTAAGGTCCGCTCTTGGTGATGGAAGCACGCCTAGGGATGAACGAGGTAGACCCCATCGAACGTGTTACACCATATTCGAGGAGTATTACTCGAAACTTCCTGAAATCGTTAAGCCCTATGTGTTATCTACCGACGACGTGGATGAGTATGGTAATTGTGGTTATCACGTTGCGTCGGAAAAAATAGGCCATATAAGTTTGGCGGACGATGAGAACCTAACCCAATGTCAATACTTTATAAAGATGATGGCCTTGCGCTTACAAGAAGACAAGGAATTTTACATATTGATGATGAATGAAGGAAAAACAAGACAAGACAAAGAAAATATTTTTGGAAAAATGGTTGCTAGAGTACAAGGGCCAAAGGGGAATGGACAATTTACCCAACAATATTGGATGCGTATGTCAATGTTAGTGATCAAAATTATTAGTCTTGATTTCTAGTTTACTATAGCTAAGTCTCGAACTAGGATAAAAAATGTAGTTGAGCTCAAGGACTTCATGGAGACTCATCATACAAGAAGAAGAACTACTCAAGGAACCGATGGAACTTCTCGACAAAAAGGTATGTGAAGACTTGAACTTATCTGTCACTCAAAAGTCTATCTACTTTATCTCCTACTTCTTGAGACAAAAAGTCGTATACTATATATAGACTTAGATTATACACATTTGGTATTTCGAGCCGAGTATACATCGCCTATCTATATCTCGAAATATGTGTTGGTAAGCATTTCGCTTCGACCATGTTTATCTTTACCAAGTGACGAAAGTCATGATATGTTTCAATCACTTTGAAAATTGTTTTGACGAGAAATGGTGTAACAACTATATAACGTCCTCTAAGAATGTTTCAATGATTGGAATGTGAGTTTAGATTACATAACCAATGATGTACATAAGTATTGTTGTGGAAACACATATGTGCATAAGTCTTATCCCTTGAACCAAAGTTTGCGAACTTTGTTCATCAAGAAAAACCGGAAGAATGGCATGTTGCCAAGTCCGCGAACTTCCTAACTTCTCATCCCGAGAAATTCTGCTGGAGTTGACAAACTTGTTGCGTGAGTACTTTTAGATTTTTCTGGGGTTGTAGTAATGAGGTTCAAACTCTCGGACTTGTGAAGGATAATTTTTTAAACTTAATAAAAAAGATAAATATATACAATAAAAATATTACACTGGTGCGAGAAACTGGGACTAAAGATTCGGCCATTTTTTCATTTTCAAGTGGTTCAGAATTTAATTCTAGGCGATTATAGTTCAAAACAAAACAAATATTAACTCTAGTTTATTGCCAAGATAGATTTTATAAAATATTACTTGTATTTCTTAAGCATGGCATATCAAAAATCCCTAGGACTAAGCATACTCCATCAAATGAAATCACAAGTAATTAATTTAAAATCTTAATTCAATTAAAATTAGTGCAAAAAGTAAATAAAAGAATTAATGAAATTACCACATGGATGAAATTCGACCTCCTCCGTCGTCCCAGTGTTGGGTTTAGCTCATCATGATAAAAACACGCTCAAAATATTTATTTATTGCTCAAAGGGTGTTTACAAGGATGAAAATGGAGATGAAATAATAGAAAAGTGAATATGCGACCCACAGAAAGCGTCCAAAATGAACGACAAAGAAGAAGTGCTATTGTTACTGTATCTCTAAGACCCACACCTACGACCCACGTCTGTTAGTCTATTTCACTGTTGAAAAACGACTGCTGGTGCAGGTCCGTTCTTCATGTTCTTCATCTTCATCACGAGCAGCAGCAGCAGCAGAGAGAATTCGTGATTCTTCCTCTGCAGCTTCCTCTCTTCTCCTCCCAACTCTCGACACCGCTTCTACATCACCCTAAGAGACTATTTATACCCATATCACGCATTGAATCTCGTCATAACTCCAAATAATCTTCATTGAACACAAATATTTTCCACGGGAAATAATTTCTATATTTTCTTTCTCCACGCGTTTCTGAGATATTCCAATATCTTCTAAATATGTATATGAATCCTCAGAATTATTTTTCTTTCCTTTAGTCTCCTTTAATTTCCATAAATCAACTTGAAACCCTATTTTCCTTTTTTAACTATTGTGAAAAATATCCGGCGATTGGGCCCAACTCAGGCCATTCCAACACTGAAAATATAATCATATGCCCATAAGGAGTCTATCCCTTGAATTTCAGCTCTTTAGTCTACTCATAACCCTTTCAAATCATGCCCGTAAAATCTGCCAGTGTATGAAATAATTTTCCCGCCAAAAATATTTTCAAATTCTGGGAAGAAAGTGACCTCCCCCTAATCCATTCCTGGGGTCTCTTTAGCAATTGGGGCGGAAATAGTAATTTTTGGGGCTGAAGCAATAATTTTTCTGGGGTTCCTCCGGGACATTTCTGGGTTCTTCCGGTGCATTTCTGGAGTGTCTTTAGTACTTTATCCTAGGGTGTAAAACACCACTTTTTGAGCCAATTTTTTCCGCAAGAGCTTATTTCTCTAAAAATACCTATAAAGACATAAAATAACAAAATAAATAGAAAATCGAGCACTAACAATACATACAATTAAGACATATTAGACACATAAATGTGTCTATCAAGTACCAGTCCGCGAACCGGCGGAAAGTCTTTGCCGAGATTTTCTGCTGGAGTTTGTAAATTCTGCCCGGTTTCTTAAGTCCGCGAACCTAGTGTGCGAACTTAAGAAGGTTATATATCTGAAGATGATTTCTGAACTTAAACTTATAAAGACTAAGGAATGCAATTTGTAAACCGTGGCTATAAAGTTCATGAACCGATTCGAGTGAATCAAATCATCTTTACTTCAATTGTGTCTTGTGTAGTACATAAGATTTCTTTGCAATTGAACAACTCTCTAACTAGCTCATTTGAGTCATTTGAACTAGTTATGGTGAAGAAGAATATTTTTGGCATGAAATGCTCACATGGCTAACCTTTTGGTTAACTATTGTTGAACCAACAATGTACACATTTGGGTACGATTAACAAACCTAGAAGCGTGCAGTTCATTTGTGTATAGCAAGCTAAGTTTTCGATCTAACGGATGATAAATATTAGCTTGAATCTAAATCGGGTTTTCATCTAACGGTGGATATTGTTTTCTTTGTGACCAAGGAGAAACCCTGATTTGAAAGACTATATAAAGGATACATTTAGTATTGTGCAAAACTAATCCCCACACTTCACATGTGATACTAGTTTGCGTGCTAGAGTCGTTTCTCCTTTAACCTTTGGTTTTCTTCTTCTAATACCAGGTTAACGACTTAAAGACTTCATTGGGATTGTGAAGCCAGACCGATACTACTTTTATCGTAGTTGTGTGATCTGATCTTGCATCTTCTATTGTACGAGTACAATCAGATTGATTGGCTTGAGATAAATATCTCCGATAGGAAAGATATAAAAAGTAGTCACAAACATCTTCGTTTCATTGTTTGTGATTCGGCAACATCTTGTTTCTCTACCATATGATTAAGATTGTTGTGAGGTGATTGATTTATCTAGGCTGTTCTTCGGGAATATAAGACCGGATTATCAATTGGTTCTTGTTCACCTTGATTATTATCAAAAGACGGAACAAAAACTTTAAGGTTTTTCTGTGGGAGACAGATTGATCCTTTGATAGACTTTTCTGTGTGAGACAGATTTGTTTATTGTCAAAGCCTACGATTTTGGGTCGTAGAAACTCTTAGGATTGGGTGAGATCAGCTAAGGGAATCAAGTGTGCAGTATCCTGCTTGGATCAGAGGCGTAGGGAGTACAAATGTACCTTGGATCAGTGGGAGACTGATTGGGGTTCAACTACATTCCAGTCCGAAGTTAGCTTGGAGTAGGCTAGTGTCTGTAGCGGCTTAATACAGTGTGCGTTCAATCTGGACTAGGTCCCGGGGTTTTTCTGCATTTGCGGTTTCCTCGTGAACAAAATTTCTGGTGTCTGTGTTATTTCAGTTTCCGCATTATATTGTTTTATATTTATAATTGAAATAATACAGGTTGTGCGTTAGATCATCAACTAGAGTAATCCAAACTTTGGTTGTTGATTGTCATTGTTTGATCCTTGGATATTGGTCTTTGGTACCATCCAAGTTATTCCTTGTGTTTGATTAAAGACTCGTTGATTTCTATTAGCTCGATTAAATCAAAACAAGAGAGAGATATTAACTCCTTGAGATACTTTTACCTAGATTGAGTCTGACTCTCTAGTTGATTCTCTAGAAAGTATTGCGGAGTTAGTCCATACAGATTGCTAAGTGAAATATTGGGTGGTGTTGTTAGACCCCCGCTTTTTAAATTGGTATCAGAGCAGGCAAACACGTTCAAGACCTTACAAGTCTTTGTTTGTAGCGATCTGACTATATGGACCACAAAATCTCAATTGACGCCTCACCAGGTTTAAAAACCAATCGTAGGAAAAAGTCTGATAAACTGGTTACTCTTCAAAAAGGGTTGGATGAAAAAATCCGGATCAACTCTGGTCTTGTTGCAGAAATTGAACTTCTTAAGGATTTGATTCCTGGTAATAGTCCCTTGATGGATCTGAGTAACTCCATTTTTTCCTCTCTTGAGATTAGCCGTAAATCAGATGGCAAACAAGGATCAAATGTTGTGATAACTGATATGACTAGGAACCACTCAGACAAACTTCAAAGTATTGGCCCGTGTTGGTATTGTGATTCTTTCGATCACATTCAACAAGTTTGTATGTCTTTTGAAAAGAGTCTGAATGTTGCAAGTGATCCTTGTAAGAAAACTAAACAACTCTGTGTTACTTTAAAAAGACATAAAAAACTATCAGGAAATTCTAAACAGAAAAGTACTAATAGTATGGGTACCTTTGCTTTAAGTCCTACATCTCCCTTTCAATGGTTCCATGACAGTAGATGTAGTTATTTATTACATACGATAGGAAATTCTCCATAGGTTGTGTCATCTATCGACTATGAAAGTGGAAGAGATTCTACATCCAAAACAAAAGGACAACTTCAAAATATGTGCAAGTTTGGTTGTTATCTTTCACAAGTAGAACCAGGAAATTCTGATGAAACTTTGAACGATCCTCTTTGGGTGAATGCAATGCATGAAGAGTTAAATCAATTTCAAAGACAAGATGTGTGGGATCTTGTACCATGTCTTTCCAATATCAGTATTATTGGTTCCAAATGGGTATTCAAGAATAAGTCTGATAAATTAGTCACAACTGTCAGAAACAAAGCCAGACTTGTCACTCAAGGATATTCACGGATTGAAGAATTTGAGTTTGACGAAACACCTGTTCTTGTGGGATGTCCTGAGTCCAATCTACTTTTGTTAGCTCATGCTTGTTTTCCTAAGGACAAGCTATTTCGAATGGATAATCGTCATAGGTCCCATGAGATTAGTATTTCCAGAATCAAAAGGAGGAGGATTTCTGCTCACACAGCAAACCTTGAAATTTCACGATGTGATAAACAAGGGGAGCTTTTGCCTCACAACATATCTACCTTACTTCATAGACATTCGCGTCCTCATCTTTAACTTGAGAAAATGGGGTTTTGCGTATTTTTCGCTCAAGTAGTATTTTCTTGGTTAAAAAGGTTTGTTTAAAACTATATCAATTATGAACTACAAAAGTCTTGTTGTCTAGGGTTTTAGTTGTTTGTAAACGTTGTGTTATTTCCCAAAGGATTACTGTTTCATGGATCCTGTAACTAGAGGCAGCACAAGAAAGGATGCAGTTGAAGCATCTAACGTACGTCGGTGTACAGGAATTTCCTCCACAAGGGTGAAGAAAGTGAAGGTTGCAATTGATGGTAAAAGTCTTTCCTAAAACTGGTTCTTTTCTTCTTATCAAAGTGATGATAACTTCAGGAACCTGGTAAAAGAATTCATCAGCAAAAGAAACGGTTTAAAATCCCAAATCGCTTCGTCTTTGGAAGAGCTAATTCACTATGAACGGATGTTGTTTCTAACAACAAACACCGTACGTAAACTGAAAAGAGAACTTAGTAAGTTGATAATTTTTTCCAAAGAGTTGGAGGAATTGAACGATCCCATAATCAATGGGTTTTTCAATAATGAGAAGGAATTTTCTATAGATGCTCTGAGAAAGATCTGCAATGCCTCGTAAGTCTTCTTTTTGATTTAGTTGGAAGAATAACTAGTGCTTGAATAGCAATGATTGTGACTACACATAACTATTATTTTTCTTCTTCTTGTTCTTTTTTAGGTTTATTGGTTTAAATTTTAAAAATATTTGGAGGATGATGGTTTGCAGAATTTTATCTTTATGATTTGTTATATTGCAATTTTTTATGGGATATTGGTGTTTACGTTCGTGAACTATGTTTTCCCAGATTTTGTCAAAAGTAAAGTCGTTCATGATCGTTATTCATGTATTGATTTAAGGATGAATAGACTTTTGACATATACAAAAGTTAAGCCTATATTGTCAATTCTTTGATGGAAGATAGGTTAAAATATTTAGTGTTCAAGGATTATGTCTATTAAATATTGTTATGCAAACAGTGATGGAAGATAGAATGAATCCTTGTGTATTCCATAGTATTGATCTTCACTGATCCATATTTTATGCAATACTGTGAGGCTACGTAATGTGTCTTATGTTGAGCACGATACAACCAAGTTGATTAATTTTTTATTAGCTTTGTTGGTTGTTCCATAAGGTACTTTATGTTAAGCATTCTTGAACTAAATTAATCATCTTGTTAGGTTATTTAGTTATTGCTCCATCAGTCTTTTTATGTCGAGCAAAACAAATGACAATTAAATTGATTACTTTTGTAATTAGTTTGGTTGTGTATTCCAATTAGATTAATTATGGGTTCTCTTGTAATTAATCTAGTTGAGTATTTTCATACTCCGTAAGATTCCTCTTATGTTGAGTATATGAATGACTATCCTATTCATTTTCTAATGGTTGTGTTAGTCGTATGCTCCGTAAGTTCTCTTATGTCGAGCATAATCAATTAAGTTGATCACTTTTGTGTTTAATTTGATTGCGTATTCCGATTAAATTAATCATGGTTTTACTTGTGATTAATTTGATTGAGTTTTTGGATATAGAAAATCATTCTCATGGTTTTTGGTGTCCAATCAAAATCCTTCTTTTCTTTTGAAATTAAGGTCGCTCTTGTTTTTCCCTTGGGAATGACATCAAATGGGGGAGAGTTCTTTTGAACTTGTGCTTAATGGTCATATCTGTAGGGGTGTGCGGCTGTGGAATTTTAAAGAGTTTATCTTGTATCTTTAAACTCCTTGATGAATGCTATTAGATTCGGCTATATGATTGCATCTAAATTAGATGGTATGTATTTTCTTTTAGTCATGAAATGTCTCTTACGGAAATTTCATTATGATCCCGTTCTTGTACTTTTGCCAATTTTATTAACAAAAAAGGGGGAGAATTAATATGTAGTTCACACTACAAATACATATAGTTTTCGGATCATTGTGTAAGGGAGAGTGATTTCCATGTGAGATGGAGTATTGACTAAGGGGGAGTGATACATATCACCATAGTATTATTGTTGAAGTTGTGATACAATTGGACTTTAACACTGTGTAATAATACTATGACACTGTATAACAATGATCGAGACCGATGCTTTCTCATTGTTATAGCTACCGATCTTCAATAACAGTGATGCTAAACTTACAACCTTTGGGATCATTGGAGTACTTGGAAGTGACGAAGATTTCGAGGAATGTTGAAGATTAGACATGTAGTATAGGAGCTACTAAAGTTTCGTTATCTTTTTTGTATTCCATATGTATTGATAGTTTTGTCACTAAAATTGACAAAGGGGGAGATTGTTAGAGCATTGCTCGGTGGAACTCGCATGCGTTGCTATCTCAAGCATGTTTGTCAATGTTAGTGATTAAAACTATAATTCTTGATTTCTAGTCTACTATAGCTAAGTCTTGGACTAGGATAGAAAGTGTAGTTAAGATCAAGGACTTCATGGTGACTCATCATACAAGAAGAAGAACTACTCAAGGAACCGGTGGAACTTTTCGACAAAAAGATATGTGAAGACTTGAACTTATCTGTCACTCAAAAGTCTATCTACTCTATCTCCTACTTCTCGAGACAAAAAGTCGTATGCTATATATAGACTTAGATTATACACATTTGGTATTTCGAGCCGAATATACCTCGCCTATCTATATCTCGAAATATGTGTTGGTAAGCATTTCGCTTCGACCATGTTTATCTTCACCTAGTGATGAAAGTCATGATATGTTTCAATAAATTTGAAATTGCTTTGACGAGAAATGGTGTAACAACTATATAACTTCCTCTAAGAATGTTTCAATGATTGGAATGAGAGTTTATATTACATAATCAATGATGGACATAAGTATTGTATTGGAAACACATATGTGCATAAGTCTTATCCCTTGAACCAAAGTTTGCGAACTTTGTTGATCAAGAGAAACCGGAAGAATGGCTTGTTGTCAAGTCCGCGAACTGCCGAACTTCTCATCCCGAGAAACTCTACTGGAGTTGAAAAACTTGTTCCGTGAGTACCAGTCCGCGAACCGACGGAAAGTCTTTGCCGAGATTTTCTGCTGCAGTTTGTAAACTCTGCCTGGTTGCTTAAGTCCGCGAACCTAGTATGCGAACTTAAGAAGGTTATATATCTGAAGATGATTTCTGAACTTAAACTTATAAAGACTAAGGAATGCAATTTGTAAACCGTGGATATAATTTTCATGAACCGATTCGAGTGAATCAAATCATCTTTGCTTCAATTGTGTCTTGTGTAGTACATAAGATTTCCTTGCAATTGAACAACTCTCTAACTAGTTCATTTGAGTCATTTGAACTAGTTATGGTGAAGAAGAATATGGTTGGTATGAAATGCTCATATGGATAACCTTTTGGTTAACTATTGTTGAACCAACAATGTACACATTTGGGTACGATTAACAAACCTAGAAGCGTGCAGTTCATTTGTGTATAGCAAGCTAAGTTTTCGATCTAACGGATGATAAATATTAGCTTGAATCTAAATCGGGTTTTCATCTAACGGTGGATATTGTTTTCTTTGTGACCAAGGAGAAACCCTGATTTGAAAGACTATATAAAGGATACATTTAGTATTGTGCAAAACTAATCCCCACACTTCACGTGTGATACTAGTTTGCGTGCTAGAGTCGTTTCTCCTTTAACCTTTGGTTTTCTTCTTATAAAACCAGGTTAACGACTTAAAGACTTCATTGGTATTGTGAAGCCAGACCGATACTACTTTTATCGTAGTTGTGTGATCTGATCTTGCATCTTCTATCGTACGAGTACAATCAGATTGATTAGCTTGAGATTAATAACTCTGATAGGCAAGATATAAAAAGTAGTCACAAACATCTTCATCTCATTGTTTGTGATTCGGCAATATCTTGTTTCGCTACCATACGATTAATATTATTGTGAGGTGATTGATTTATCTAGGTTGTTCTTCGGGAATATAAGACCGGGTTATCAATTGGTTCATGTTCACCTTAATTATTATCAAATGACGGAACAAAAACTTTAATGTTTTTCTGTGGGAGACAGATTGTTCCTTTGATAGACTTTTCTGTGTGAGACAAATTTGCTTATTGTCAAAGCCTGTGATTTTGGGTCGTAGCAACTCTTAGGTGTGGGTGAGATCAGCTAAGGGAATCAAGTGCGCAGTATCCTGCTGGGATCAGAGGCGTAGGGAGTACAACTATACCTTGGATCAGTGGGAGACTGATTGGGGTTCAACTACAGTCCAGTCCGAAGTTAGCTTGGAGTAGGCTAGTGTCTGTAGCGGTTTAATACAGTGTGTGTTCAATCTGGACTAGGTCCCGGGGTTTTTCTGCATTTGCGGTTTCCTCGTTAACAAATTTTTTGGTCTCTGTGTTATTTCAGTTTCCGCATTATATTGTTTTATCTTTATAATTTAAATAATAAAGGTTGTGCGTTAGATCATCACCTTTGGTTATTGATTGTCAATTGGTCTTTGGTACAATCCAAGTTATTCTTTGTGTTTGATTAAAGACTCGCTTATTTCTATTAGCTCGAGTAAATAAAAACAAGAGAGAGATATTAACTCCTTGAGATATTTTTACCTATATTGAGTCTGACTGTCTAGTTAATTCTCTAGAAAGTATTTTGGAGTTGGTCCATACTGATTGCTAAGAGAAATATTGGGTGGTGTTGTTAGACCCGCGCTTTTTCAGGGATCATGTTATACATAGCACCAAAATACACCATTTGGGATGAATCGCTTAAGGATCGGAGAATTGTTTTATTCAACAATAACAACATACATTACATCGGTCTTAGAGTACGTGATGATTGTCCATTACCACAAGTAGATAGGTTTCATGAGGTCTTGGAGGTCACCAAGGAGTAGATAAAAAAATACGATCCCAACATGAGGCGATGGGAGGAATTGATCGGGTCGGATCAATTCGATGGTCTCCATTTGTTGGAATGAGTATTTTCCTTATGTTAAAAACTTCATCTATCGGATTCTTATATTTTATCGCTTTCTTATATTGTATTTTGTAAACTTGAACCAAACTTAACGAATGAAAGTGGTTTTCTTTTTTTGGGTAACATGGACTCATGAAATTTATAACATAAATCGGGCTTCTAAAACATTTATGAAGTCCGATTCTGAAGGTAGTTTATTGCAGCTTTTTCAGAATCTGTTTATATGGACGACAATGTAATCAATCAGATTTCTAAAACAATCAGATTACATTGACGACAATTTCTTTTTCAGAATCTGTTTATATGGACGACAATGTAATCTAATTTCTTTTTGGGTTTTGAAAAAAAAAACCCCAAAAAGAGACAATTCAAGTGATTGAGTTAAATCCCTTTAAATCATTCCTTCAAAGAGGTACTCTACAATAATTTACCTCTAAATATTTAAAATTCACTCATCAAATTCTCTGAAAATGCACCCAGAATCGGTTTATATGTGCACCATAGTAATTCGATTGTGGCCTTCATCGGGTTATGTAGGTTCACATTAAAAACCGATGAAGGCCACAATCGAATTACTATGGTGCACATATAAACCGATTCTGGGTGCATTTTCAGAGAATTTGATGAGTGAATTTTAAATATTTAGAGGTAAATTATTGTAGAGTACCTCTTTGAAGGAATGATTTAAAGGGATTTAACTCAATCACTTGAATTGTCTCTTTTTGGGGTTTTTTTTTTCAAAACCCAAAAAGAAATTAGATTTCAATTGTTGTTTGTGACTGATTAGAATTTAGTTTTGATTTTGATTGAAATTGAAAAAAAAAATTGAGTTTTGATTAATGATTTTTGTATTTGTTAATTAAGTTATGATTATGTATTTGTATTTGTGTTAGAATAATTAAGGTTTCTCTAAGGGTTAATTTAGTATTTTCACAATCTTTTAGACACCCTTTATCATTCTCTATTGGGTGGATGAAGAAATCCATAGGCCCCAATTAAGTGGTATAGGCCCCAATTTATCCAGGAAAAATAAATATATTTGACAATTACTACTTGATCCCTATTGTATTCAAACAACAAAATGAGTATGAAAATATAACATTAGGTTATCAAATTATTCTAAGATGTCATGACCCTTTACTTCATAGTTTCCCTAATTTATATATGCCGAAGTCCAAAGTTTAAACAATTGTTTGAGCCCGATTGATTTCCCATTTTCAAAGTCGGGGCGAACTTCCTTTTGGATGCTTAAATTAATCCAAAGTTTTTAACCACTGAAATAAGCCTAAAGCTATATAATCAAGACAATTCTTGTGCATATCGGTTACTGAATGAGTACTTCATCCATCAAAACCATCTCGTTGATCTTGGCTTTTCTGGTCCCGCTTACACTTGGAACAATGGTCGAAAAGATACTTCTTATATTCGTCAGAGACTTGATAGAGCATTAGCATCTCTTAATCGGTGCTTAACTTTTGAAAATGCCAGAGTCTTGCATTTTCCTAGACTTGGAATGACCCTTCTCAACACTTGTCGTACAATTCCTAGAGTTTAGTTTAACTTCAGATTTGAAGCTTTCTGGTGAAAACATCATGAATTTCTTAATTATATCTCTTTTATTTGGTGTCAAAATTCTCATTAAGATCTTAAAAATGTTTTAAAAATTTTAGGTTATTTTCTTGTGGTTTAGAGTAAGAGAAATATTAGTTGTACTAAAGAAAAAATCAAAAAATTGAAAATAAATTGTTTGATATTCAATCATTTATACCTAACAACTTTATCTTTTGCAGGGAAAAGAAATTATGACTCAACTGGACGAGTATCCTTTACCACAAACAGAGTCTTCGACTCCTTCTCATCCAAATCGAACAACTTCTTGGTCAATTTGAAGATCTTCTCCCAAGAAATGTCATCTTTGTAGCCGTCTTTGAGTTATTTTCCCTCAACCTCGAGGCCTAGAATTTGATGAGCATCATCGGGAGTTACCGCCATCTCACCGAATGGGAATAACATTGTATCAGTCTCTCCGTAGAACCTCTCACAGAATGCAGATGCGGTAACTCTATCATGCTCAACAATTGAACTCTCCACCGCATGACACAGCCCGGAGTCCTTGACAATCGCTTGCACCTCGACGTATTCCAATTCAAGTGGTCATTTCTTCATCATAGTGCTTGAATCTTGGTGCCTCAAAAGACGCATGGCACGCTTGTGATCCTAAATATAAAAACTTGAAGCAAATTTAAAATAGATATAGTTAAATAAAAAAAAAGTTTGATTGAGATTACTTACAAGAGCACTATGGATTTCACATGCCCATGTGTCTTTGTATCCAAAAAGAACATGTCCACCATCTTGTGGGGTCCCTCGTAGAGGATCCTCTGGATCCAGTGTGACCTTTAAGTGACTGGGAAGCATGTGGGAATCAGTTGGTTTAGTGATAACCCGCTTTGGTCTTTCGGTTGCGGTTGTAGTTGAAGTTCCAGTTGCAGCTTCATAGGTTTAGTTTTGAATTCAAAAGAGTTATATAAGTTTAAGCTGTGCTTTTTTAAAACTGTAATTGTTTAAGATGTTTAGTAGAAAAAATTTATGTTCACGAATTTTAGTCTTTAATTTGGTTATGTGCAGGCATTCACCAAAGCAAAGAAATCCAGGGCTTACTTCAAGAGGTTTCAAGTTAAATTCAAGCGAAGGAAAGGTATATGCTCATTTGATTTTTTGATATAATATCTTATATTTTTGGTTGGATATAATCTGATTGTATTGTTTCATTGTAACAAATGCAAAGGGAAAGCCTGATTACAGACCTAGAATTCGTCTTATTTACTAGGACAAGAACAAGTACAACACCCCTAAATACTGTTTTGTTGTTCGTTTCACCAACAAAGACATTTTTGCTCAGCTCATTTTTGCTATCATTACTGGTGATTTGGTAATGTGTGTTGCTTATGCACATGAGTTGCCCTGATATGCTCTTGATGTTGGTCTCATCAACTATGCTACTGGTAAATATTTTGACAGTATCCATGATATCCTGTTTGTGTGTTTTCATTGGTTATTTATCAATGTTCTTGTTGTTGTTTCAAAAGAAGAGGGGAGTTAGTAAGAAGCTAATGTTTCCTGCCAAGGGTATGATGGTGCCGAAATAATGGAGTTGAGTTGTGGTTGAAGCTGGAAACTAGTGTAACTACGAGTTGCAGCTGCAGAAGTTCTTATGATGTAGAGACATGGAAGGGATGAATTGGTGATGGTTGTTTACAGAAATTGCAAGATGAGATGTTGTTGCAGAGTGGTTAAAATGGATTTTGGTGTTGTTCTGCTGATGGGTTTGCTTGTTGCTGCTGTAGAAGATGAACATGATATGGTTTGAAGTGTGCAACTGGTGATGTGTGGATTTTTCTTTCAGGAGATGTGTATTAGGTATGATGCAGATGAGTAACTTTTTATCATCTATATCAACTTGATTCTAACATTTTCGGATCTGACTCTTCTGAACAGGCATAATGTGTATTATTTGGAAGTAGATTTGCAGTCAGACAACGAAAAATACCTTACATTGTTCAAGAAAGTAAGAGCATCTCTAAATCTTATAGTAACTTTGATCAATTTATGTACGTTTTTGTTATTATTTTCAAAACATATGCTTAAACAGTAAAGGTTACCAAATTTTTCTTTAGATTGGGTATACTTGCAGTAAGGAGTATTATGATGCCATTCCGGGAGAGCTAGTAAATAAGACAAGTGAGTCTCCTCCCATAAACTGCATTTCAGATTTGACAGTAATCGCAACAAACTCTTGCATATAAATAATCTAAAACTACTCTATATTTCTTTGGTCATACAGAACTCAAGAAATACTTATCAGGTGGAGGCTTGCATCTCTTGGCATAAACTGCAGCAACCAGTACTGGAATCTAGAACTAGACTTTCGGTGGTTTCTTCTACTAATCGTTCAAATGTGATTATTGACGTTGATACACATATACATTTAAATAGTGACAGTGGTGTGCAAAAATACATGATAAATCAGTAGTATATAAAAGCGAAAGATAGGTCTTACACTGTATGGATTCATCATGCACGTCAGTTTTAGAGTTGTTGCAGAACATGGTGATAAATAGCCTGCCATCTAGAGGATATGTTGGTGTTAAGTGAATTTGTTGCCGTCTTCATCTTGTTCTGGTAGTTATATAGTCTTCGAGTGAATTTAGAAGTAATGCATGATAACTCAGCGGTGGCATTAGAAACCAATAAGGCTTGGTCTTCACTGCGCGCATCTTTCTGTAAAATACTTGTCAATGTATCAGTATGTCTATATTTTTCCCCAACATGTCGCATGATAACTCAACGGCGGCATTAGAAACCAATAAGTCTTGGTTTTCTCTTTAAGTATGGATGGGTTAGGATTTAGGCAAAGTAACTTTTATTCAGTATCTAATTCAAAAGCCCTTGGTCTGTGTGTTTCGATTCTAGGTGTTTCCAATTTAATTAACTTTGACATTGTAGCCTGATGAGCAATGGACTCGAGTAGAAGGAGATACAACTATGATGGAGATAATTGTTATTAGTAATTGAAGCCAAGCGTTCTTGTGTTCATTGAGGTAATTCAAGTGTGAGTTCTTGTGTGGAATCACAAGATGAGTGTGTAAAATGAGGATCAGTGCTTGGTTGCAGAGAAAGCTTCGAGGTAACTATTACTGATGTTGCCTTACTGTTTATGATTGATTATTGAGTATCTGCTTCTTATGAGTAATGACTTGGAAATGCACCACTACTCGCGTCCTATTGTTGGTCTAGAAATAACTATGTGATGCTTGCAGACCGGATGGTGGGTATTGCAAGTTCACTCATTGTCTATTCTTATTCTTAATACCTTTTTTTTTCTTTTTTTCTTGTATGTCTGGAAGGGCAATCGTGTTGAATTTTTACTCGCCAAATCTTTTCTACATCGAGATATTAAGCCAGATAATCTCCTCATGGGGCTTGGAAGGTGTGCAAATCAGGTTTGTGTCTTCACTTTGTAATACTCAAGATAAGTTTTTTGATGCAATAACTTGACAGGAATTGCTCGGTATGCAAGCATGAATACTCATCTCCGCAAGCAGGTACAAAGAAGAGTGTACTCATCAGTGAATACATGCAGGGTTATGAATGCAGCTGAAATTGCCGAGAACAAGATCTTTCTGCTTCATCCATAACTACAATCAAAATGGAAAGCCATAGGTGAGGATGCTCAAAAGAATCTAAACAGGTAATTGAGTGATTTTACTGGTGATGTTTGCAATCTTACTTTTTTGTGCATTTTCTTTGCATAGTGCAAATTGGTTTTCTATAGATCATGCCTGTCTTTGCTTACCTGCAGTTTAATTATATGTTTCTTTTAGAGATTTGATAGTCCATGAAGTAATGTTTCTGCATTGTCTAACACTTAACTGCAGGGATATGTGGGGCCATACTATCCAATCTCCGTTGGTTGGTTTTCTGACTGTAGGTCTGTTTTGATTTTGCAGTTGGAATAAAGAATGTAGGTTACAATGCTAATACGTCTCCATAATGCTGGAAAGAAAGATAAGATCATGTTATCTTTGTAAGTTTGTAAATAGCATCTGCTTATAGTGGTTTATGTTAGAAGAATTTGTGAACTTAGGAAGTTTTCAAAGTTTCTTATGAACTGAACTTAAGAACTTGATACTTAGCAAAAATAAATAATTGTACTCAGAAAAATATATTTCCTTTTTCTGATATGAATTTGATGAATGTTATATGAATTGAGTGAATGTTATATGAATTGAATGAATGATGAAACTATTGTTGAGTGTGGATGATGAATGCAAAGGTATATGAATTTTGGCTTGTTTCTGGCAAGAAATAAACTGCTAGTATTTTTTTTTTTGTTACAAAAAAGTTCGTAACGGCTCTCAATTGTTTCTAACCTGCCACGTAATAACGGCGTCGGCATGTTTCTAACCTGCCACGTAGTAACGGCTCTAAGATGTTACGACGACGTTGTTATAAAAAACTTCGTAACATCCCTCAACTGTTACCACGTGTCATTTCGTAACGGCCTTCAGCTGTGACCACGTGTCATTTCGTAACGGCCTTCAGCTGCTATTGACGTCGTTACAACCCAGAATTCATAACGTCCCCATTGTCGTTACAAAAGAAAACGAACACCCTTTCTGTAACAGGTGAGAGCCGTTACAACCTGTTTTAGCAACGATTAACTCTGTTACTAATCCCAGAATTTGGTGTAGTGGTAGTAGGTCTATTATGAATAAAATTATTTAATTTATAATTTTTCTTGTGATAGTTTTTTTATTTACGTAGCATGTGCTTGAATGCTTTATCTTATAGCTATGTATGTTTATGGGATGTTTGATTTCGGTTTTCTAACCTTGATATTCGATCTCATATGTTGTGAACCCTTATGGTTTGGGTACTTTTTGGTTTAGCAGGATTAAGTTCTAGCCCATGTTGGTAGGATTTATCAAAGGATCATGAGGGGTTCTGATAGAAATAATATGTGAAAAAGTCACAATATGTTGAATCGTTTGGTTTAGCATAAAAGCATATGTGTTTCGGGGTTTTCAACTTTTGCTTGCAATAGTTAAAAACCGGTTTTCAACCTTTCTCTGGTAAATATAGGTTGTCGTTATTATTTTGTTTTGCATAAGGATGACAACATAATGATATTTCGATATCAATTCCCCCTGGAAGAATATGCAAACATATTGGAGAAAAGGATGCGAAATTTGAGGTAACGAGTTTGTTAGTTAATTGTTTTCCTGTTTAAGAAAAGCCTGATTTTATTGCGTATATTTATTTCTTTCGCTTAACAAAATTTCAGTATAATTGATGTTTTATTCTATTATTTGTGTATGATGTGTGTGTGATTCAATTGTTTCCGGTTAAGAAAAACTATTGTTATCTTGCTTTATTGTTTGGTATCAATGGTTTAGACTTACAAAATTTCGGTGCAACTGCGGTGCTTTAATGTCTATGTTGTTTCAATTGCTTCCGGTTGAGGTGAATAATTATGCAAGTTAATTTATTTAGTTTGTATGAATTGTTTATGGCTTAACGAAAGAAAAGGTTTACGGGATGAATTGTTTAGTTCAATTCGATTCCGGATAAGAGAAACTAAGTTAATTCTGATCTTAGTTAGACTTATCAAAGAGGAGGTTTCGGTTATTCAAGTCTAATCGAATGCCTTAACAAGAAATGCTAGTTAACTAACCTAGTATTTTTCTTGTTTAAAATTGAAAGGTCTAAGTTATATGGATAATTAGAACCTGATGAGAAAAATAGAGTTATCTTTATTTTGGTCTTATCGAACAAGCGATTGTATTTCTACAATCGGTTTAGCAAGGGAACTAAGATGCTTAGTTGATTTTTTGGCTTGCTAAACCATTAGGGAAAATTGTTTGCTTGGTAACATATCAAAATAAAATTACTTTGTAGTTTCGGTTTTGATATTTGTTTTAAGGAAGTAAATTCATGAACTTGTTTTGTGAATCGAAAGAGAAATCGCCAGGCGTTATTGGTATTGTTAATCATTGCATATTTTTTGAACTACCAATTTATGTGATTAGTATAACCCCTCATGACTTGTTTATGTTCTTAGTAAAAATATTCACAAAGGCTTGACTTTTGTATTGGTATGACTTTTATTAGTGAAACTGATCTTAAGTAATCACCTGAGATGGTATGATCGATTTTGTGTTATTGGTATGACCGACTTTGGGTAAAGGGGAACCGATCCTAGTAAGAGGTGCAACCTATCACAAAGGGGAATTGATCCTTGTATGAGGTGCAGAAAGTTTTTATTAGAAAGGGGAACCGATCCTATGGACATGTGCAACACGTTTTTAGGCAAAGAGGAACCGATCCTATGGACATGTTCAGCAAGTACAAGTTGGATACCATATATATGTGGGGAACCGATCCTAGTACCTAGTCAACCGAATTTTGGTAACTAGCATGACTATGCAAAGTACTCACACGGAGGTAGAACCGAAACTTGTTTTGGTAGAACCGTGAAATTGTTTGGTGATTGATTGTTCTTGATCAATCACATAGTTCTTGAAAGTCATACGAACCAATTCTAAACTTGTTTGGAAGTGTGGAAAATCGGTTTCAATATTGTGAGTATGAAAAAGGACTTACAAAGTAAGGATGTCGACATACTTTGAACATGTGCAGTAACGCAAATTTTTAATTGTTCAAAGTTATTCTTTAATAGCTAAAGGAAGAAAATCCCAGATATAATAAAATAAATTGAGAATCTTTTATTTAAGGTTTTTAATTTTATTTTAGGAAAATGAAAATTAGTAATGTGCATTTACTAGTTGGAGATTTTCCAAGAGATTTTTGGTCAATATTTGGACAAAGCATTTCCAGGAATTATGGAAACCGAATCTGGAATATATTGCATATCTTGAGAATATTTTCGGTTTTGGAAATTCCTTGGTGTCCAAACTTCCTTGGTCTATATATATGAAAGTTTACATTCCGAGCAAACTAATCCTCAGAGACAGCAAAACTATATCGGTTGTGCTTCTACTGGTGAAGCCGCCTATTCGAAGAGGAGAGTAACCTAATTAGGAGAAATCTCTTACGGCCGCTCAGTTTAAAGACTTATTTGGGATTGAGAAGCTCTATTAGTACCGTTGGTTGGAAACTAGATAATTGCGGTTTATCTTTTGTTTTCGGTTGATTTGATTGACTAGCGGTGGTTGAACTTTGATTGCACCTAGTTTGTTTATGCTTGAGAATCTTCTCTTCTGATATAATATTCACTCAAACTAGATCAAAGTTTCGACGGGGATCTTTAGACTGTTTGTAGATCTAAAGACGTCTTGTGATAATCCATTGTTAACAGACTCCGTTCTGTGCGTGATTGATCACAAGAGATTCAAGTTGATTGTCTTCAGGTGTTTATTGAAGATCTAAGAAAATTTTAATACAAAGAAGACTTTGAATATTTATGATTTGAGTTCATAATCTTTGGTGTGCACAATACTAGTTTCGGTAAAAGAGGATCCAACTATAATTGGTTTATCCTTGTGATAGATTAGATTGATTAGTTATGTAGATCGACATCAATACAATTCTTTGTGATTAAAAGTATTGATTGCAAAATCTTAACAATTACTTTGGTAGTTGATAATAAGATAGATCTAAGAACCTGACAAAGGAGTTTATTGAGATAAACAGAAGAGCCTTTTGTCAAACTCACATCACTTGGTTGAAAAGAGTTGATACCAAACAGATTTGTTGTTCCTTTACTGTTTGAAATACGAACCAAAGGAATTGTTCCAAGTACGTGACCTATTACAGGTTGGAGGCGTGGGAATACAGACGGAACTAGGTGAACTATAGGCTTAATTGTTTGGTCTCAACTATACGAAGTTTGTTTGATTTTGTATAGCGGCTTAATCCTGAGAGTATTCAATTCTGGACAAGGTCCCGGGGTTTTTCTGCATTTGCGGTTTCCTCGTTAACAAAATCTTGTTGTGTCGTTTAATTTTATTTTCCGCAATTATAGTTGTTGTTATTATAATTTAAAGTAAAGTACACAGACGTTAATTCCTATTTACTTGATATCAATCCTATTGTGTTTGGTTAAGACCGAACCTATTTTCAAGTAAACATATTTCGTTGTTGTATTGTCTCGATCTTGTATCCATAGTCAATCACACAAGTTATCTTGTTGTCGTATTGTCTCGATCCCGTATTTATCGATCACACGAAGTGTGAACCGATTAGTTGTATTCTCTCGACTCAGTCCATAGACAATCACTTTCGGAGAAAGGACTTATAGGTGGAAAAGTTTTAGTTTGAGGTATATTTGGGTACCCTCGTATTTTCATTGTCTTTGAAATTTTAGATTCATTAGGAGTCTTGGACTTGTGGCACGAGTCTTGGACATGTTACAGAATCTTAGTGCAAGTGACGACATGTCAACGCTTTGAACGTCTCACATGATTATTCATTTTTGGGACATTTCGACTTTGGGTCGAATTTTGTGACCAGTGTTGCATTGCATTTAGGTCCCATTATAAACCCTATTTCTATCCATCTCTAAATTTAGATAATAAATATCTTAATGTATTGAAAAATAAGATGATCTCATATCAAGGGTGTATTGATTTTTAGAAACTAAAATTTATTTGAATTTCAATTCGGAAATGATACACATTTCCGCGGGCTAAATCCCACAAGTTCTCCCAGTAGAAAGTATGAGGTGGGTCATTCCGGACGGTTTAGCAGGGTGGGTTTTGGATGGACCCACCCCACTTTTTATATGACGATGTACATAAATCATTTCAGATCGTCAAATGTTAATATATATATATATATTATTTTTTTGTTGTTGAAATTACTTTAAGATTCTAAAGTTTTATATGAAAAATAACAAACTAACAGTTTTGGGCCGCCTTCACTACCGTGGCAGTAATCTAGTGGTAATCACCCATCAAGAACTGATTATTATGAGTCTGAGTATGAATATCTTCATAACTCCCTCCCATCATCATCATATATGTTTGACTTGCCATAGTAGATGAAGTAATCTGTTTAAAAGTGGTTAACAAGATTAAACATACTAGCAAAAGAGCACACCACCATGAAACTTCATCAGCTATTCTTACAATTGTTTTGCTCATTGTTTGATGATCACTATTTTCCCTTGACTTGTATGCCATGAGAGGAAGAGAATTAAAGAGAATAAGAAAAAGGGTGTTTTGATATGGATTTTTGTGTGTAAATAAGGAAAAATGAAAAGGCGGTGGTAGTGGTGGTGGTGGAGGTGGGGGTGATGTAAGTAAGATGAATCCCCACAAGCTAATAAATTTGTGTGCATGAATTCTAGGTACTGGAGTAGTATTTATAGAGTTTTACGCACAGAGTTGTAACTTGAAACAACAGTGAGCTAGGAGTACAAGAGTGAAAGAGTTGTTATGGGACACAATTTACAGATGCTTTATTGTCTTTTCACAAATATTTTAGATCTTACAGACGAAAATTAATGCAATAATTCGGTAAAAAATCAAAAGAAAAATCTTGATAATCTCTGTTTTTACGTCAACTTTGTGGAGCTTCAGTTTTCATCGTTGAAGTTTTACACAAAGCGACGGCACAGCGGGCAGGAGTTATTAACCTGTAACCATCTCAAAAGACAATGTGAGTGTAATACATGAGAACACGGAATTGTGATCACCTCGTCTTCTTCAATAACGCCATCCATACATATAGCGCAACAAACTTCATCTTCTCCCGGTACGTAACGCACTATCTCAAGTCTACGGGAAATACGAACGTAATCGATAATTTTTACGACAACAGCCTGTCTTTCTGTTTCTCGCAGTTGGGCTGCAGCGTCAATAGATAGCCTCTCACTGATGCCTTCAACATAATCCACATCCGTAATGCGAAAGTTATGTAAAAGATTTCGGATCTCAAATTTGATCTGGTCTGCCGTAAACGAGTAATCAAGTTCCAACTCTTCCGAATCAAATTTGTTAGTAAGCTCAATATTTCCTATCATGTTGGTGCGTACTTGTTCAACATTCAGTTGAATTCTAAACCATGGGTTTGAATTTGAATCTGTTGGGTATCTACTTACTAGCATTTGATATTCTGTTGGGAGTCTTTCAAGAGTAGAACTAGAATTAGAAGAACTGATAGGTATTATCTCCATAGCCTTGGAAAGAGAACAAAACCAGTTGATAAAGGTTTGTGTACATGAATTCTAGGTATTGGACTAGTATTTATAGAGTTTTACGCACAGAGTTCTGAATTTAGCAATTAGGTTTCCCCGCAATGAATAAGGAAACAACCAAGGGAAGCTTCTGTGGAAACAAATTATAGAACGTGTGCTGGCAGCTGACACACTGGAGGGTTTCTATTTCTAAATTAAATCTCTCCAGGTCTAGTCTCTTAGCCGGTGGTTGGAGAGCTAGTAGTGTTCTATTTTATTTTCCTTTTGATAAGGCATCTGTGTTCTATATTTCTTCATGGCCTGCAATTCTATTCCGGCACAGCAAAGTTCATTCAAATTCTCGCAAAATAAATTAACATGAACCTGTGACCATGTGGTTAAGGGCAACACGCTCTAACCAGATGAGCTATTCCGGCATTTATGTTTGGCTTCTGAATCTTTTTATTAGAAAATATAGCTATTTTGTGTACCTTGGAATCTGGATCCCAGCAGCACCATTTAACTAGAGTATAGGGCTGCACAAAACCGACTCAACCCACCAACCCAACCCATATCCGCCTGAAATTACCAGCACCCGACCCAACCCATTTAGGAGCGGGTCGGCTATGGGTCACAACATCAAAACCCATCGTATGGTGGGTCGACTGTGGGTGACAACTTCCCTCACCCGACCCAATCCACCCACCCACCTAAATATTTCTAAATTAATGCTAACCCTTAGATTACCTATCCTACATGAACCACATCCATTGAAGTGATAATATGTAATGCCTAAACCTAATCATCGGTAGCTTCTCTTCACTGAAGAGTCTTCAATCAGTTCCCTTCAACGACAGTCTTAGAGGCTCAGTTTATTTTTTCATTTTCTCTTCGCTTTGTAAATCAAATCACAGCATCACCAGCAGCAATCAATCAACATCGTCACCGGTAAACCAACAACCAAAGGTGAGACTAGGAATCATTGTAATTTGTAAATACTAATTAGGATTTTGTTTCCTAAGATTGATTTTCGGTTGGCTTATTTCAATTGGGTTCTTAATGTAATGTTCATTGTATTTTATGGTGGTTAACCCACCACCCACCCGATCCAACCCACCGTAATGTGGGTCGGGTGAAAACCGACCCATTGTAATGTTGGGTTGGTTGCGGGTGACAACTTCTGTTACCCACCATCAGTGGGTTGGGTGACGGGTGAGACCAAATCCGACCCAACCCGACGCATGTGCAGCCCTACTACAGTATCAGTGTACCGATGACTTTGAGCAAAATATGGTTTTTTGTTTTGCTTTTTCTATTGGAAAAATGGGGAGCTAGCAGCGGCCGAATAATTAGCCCCGCCAACTGGTTGCTATGTACATAAAATTGAACTCTGATCATCCAGTTGACGAAAATTAAATGATTATAACAAGGAAGATTAATTTCTAGCCCATAAAATTAATTTCTTACTTCGATTTTGTGCACATTCTTTGACAGATGCTCGTGTGATATTTTACCTTTCTTTTCAAATTTATTTAATTTTAGTGATTACTTAGAGACGAAATTCTTTAACACATACGTAAGAATTAAGAAGACTAGCTAGTCGATTAATCAATGGAATAAAAATATAAATTAACACTCTTTAACAAAGGTGTGTGCACAAAATTTATTTTTATCATAAATAATTAGGAATTGATTAAGGTAAGACCATGGGGCAATTGTCCCATCCCAACATGCTATACTGTCCTCCAATATAGATTGAGATTGTATTGTAGTTTTGAATCTTTTGATGCTTCACTGTTATGCAAGTAAAGAAGATAGAAACGAGCATGCAAATGCTTCACTTGAAATTTACATTGTAAATATACAATTTTTTTGCCTGTATCCATTCTACAATTAACCTAAGAACAAGAAAAATAAAAAAGAAACAAACATAAATTACATGTACCGGAAATATAAAGTGAAATTATGCTTCAAAAAAAAAAAAGTGAAATTAATAACCCCTTAAGCTAGAGTATGGTTTGATGATGAATAACAGCATAAGGAGTAATCTTAATAACAAGACCAGGGAAAACATCATCAGGATCATGAATATGTGGATTTTGTTCAACTATATATGGATCACCACACTTGTCACTAATTGTATGTAGTGTTTCACCTTCACCAACTACATAGATTTCATCACATGGTTTATGGTAACCACCCATCAAGAACTGATTATTATGATTATGAGTATCTTCATAACTCCTTCCCATCATCACCATATCTGTTGGACTTGCCATGGTAGATGAAGTAATCTGTTTGAAAGTGGTTAACAAGATTAGAGATACTAATAAAAGAGCACACCACCATGAAACCTCATCAGCTATTCTTACTATCGTGTTGCTCATTGTTTGATGATCACTGTTTTCCCTTGACTTGTATGCCATGAGAGGAATAGAGAGAATTAAAGAGAATAAGAAAAAGGGTGTAAATAAGGAAAATGGAAAGGTGGTGGTGGTGGTGGTGGTGATGGAGGTGATGTAAGATGAAGGTGTTTTGGCAGTTTTTTCTTATGTGCGTGGGAAATGGGGAGTTGAAGTTGGATGACACGAAATATGTGAGTTTGGATCATGTGTTACGTGTTTAAAGACTTTCTTTACGTTCAATTTACCAAAAAGGGTTTTCTTGAGATTTTTTGTGATCACATAACCAAGAGATGAGGATTATCGGATTGAGAGATAAACGTGGGAATGGGTAATTTGCTTGTCTAGTCCTAACTACCAAAAGAAATCAGGTGCAGCAACTAAACCAAATTGGAGTTTGACTATATTTTTTGTTCTAAATTATTTTTGGTTACCAACCCATATGAAGAAAAAAGATGGTGGGAACACGTATTTTCCAAAATATCAAGTTTGCTAGAGAGAAGCATTTTTCCTTCTTTGCCGAACTGGCGACCACTCTCAACCATCCCAGAAGAGGAGACGATAGGAATTTACTGGGCTACGTAGTGACTGCTGAGCACTTTCTCCTTCAATTAGGAAAATAAAAAGAAAAACAACGTGGTAGCCAACCAGGTGTAACTGAGGCGTAATAAACGTCTTGCTTATCGAAGTTGACTAAGTGCATTCTGCAGCATCACATCCATTAGTGGCTCCCATCCCATGAATTAAGGAGAAAGTCGTGGTCACGAATTGTGTAGCCACTACTACAGCCGCCCCACACTCGGCGGTCCACCACCTAAATCCTAATTCGAGAGATTAGAGATAGAATTTGGAATTCGGGTTGGGGTTTTGGCGTGCAAAGTAGAAAGTGGACTTTGCTGAGAAGCCTTTCTCCTCGTCTAGTGTTTTGTCTAATCGGATAATATAAAACCAGACAGATTAAAAAATAAAGAGGATTACTTTTTCTTATAAGGGGAAATTAGGTTCAGGCCCAACCCATGGATAACCCATAATATGAGGCCCTTAATTAAAAAAAGTTTAAATCTAGGCCCCGAGTTTTTAAAAGACCTTGATACCCTTATGCATATTGTCAAGCCCATAATTAAATAAAATTTAAATCTAGGCCCAAAATTATTAAATCTAGGCCCGAAATTATTAAAATACAGTGCGAAGGTGGAAACAGAAGTTACACATGCATATGGCATGTGTAACCAGAAGTTACACATCCTTATGATATGTGTAATGCAAAGTTACACTTGTATATATATGCAAATAAATAGACATCAAAAAAAAACACAAAAAAAAAAGTTATTACTTTAATATTCATTTACAATAATTTCTTAGCATGTGTAACTAGAAGTTACACACGCATCTGTTTAGTGTAATTGAGAGTTACATATGTGTCTATCTAGTGTAACTGAGAGTTACACATGCATCTGACTTGTGTATTCAGCGTCAACTCCAGTTCCAGCGAGACCATTACCACGTTTAAGCAATTAGCTTTTATGAAGTTATCTAAAACCTGAAATATAACAACAAGCAATCAGTATTTATACGATTAAAATGAACAGTACATAAAACAATGTATATTTCAGTTTCACAAGCATCTGACTAGTGTAGCTAGCGGTTACACATGCATCTGAATTGTGTAACTGAGAGTTACACATGCATATAACATGTGTAACTAGGAGATACACATTCATCTGGCTAGTGCAGCTAGCAGTTACACATGCATATGACTAGTGTAACTAGGAGTTACACATACATATTGATATGTGTACCCAAAATCAGTATGTGTAAGTAAAAGTTACACATCTAATTAACATGTGTAACTTGCAGATACACATGCATCTGAATTATGTAACTAGGAGTTACACATGCATCTGACTTAGATATGTCAACATAAAATCAGCAAATCCATCTCTAAATGAATAACACTAGCAAAAACGAGAGGTGACTATCAAGCAATTACCAGTCATAAAATAATACAGTTAACCTTGCAAGTGAATGAGAAGCTCTTAATTAAGATATCACTGCTTCAGCAGAAAGACGTTGTTAGCACTGTATTAACAGAAAGACGTTTTACAGCGCTAGTCTAGATGTACCTAAGCCATTTTCATATTATCGATGACGAAGGATATTTTAAGCAACAGAAAGTAAAGCTTCAGACAGTAATTATACTGGCAGAATAATACAAACACCTGTGAACCTTGTGCTAGCACATTAATATCGCAAAAAATGATCACACAACTGATTCAGCAGGGTATAGATATGAACCCAGGAAAACAAAATGCATGTGTAATCAGTAGTTACACATGTAAACAATAGTTACACATGCATATTAGCATAAGTTACACATACAAATCATCATGTGTAACTAGAAATTACACATCTAATTATTATGTGTAACTATAAGTATAACCTGCATCTAATTAGTCTAATCTGCATCCACTACTACTCCCTACTACTAGGACTTGATGTTCTTTTCTCAATTTCATAAATATAACCACTATAACATATCCCATCAAATTAGCATGTGTAACTATAAGTTACATATGCATATCCCATCAAATTAGCATGTGTAACTATAAGTTACACATCTAATTTGCATGTGTAACTAGTAGATACACATTTATTTGGCTTGTGTACCTAGAAGTTACATATTTCATTAGCATGTGTAACTACTAGTTACACATCCATAGTCTGCCAATGCTAGTTAAACGTGCAAATTTTCATGCATATGGCTTGTGTGATGTGCAGTTAAATTAGCATGTGTAACTATAAGTTACATATGCATATCCCATCAAATTAGCATGTGTAACTATAAGTTACACATCTAATTAGCATGTGTAACTAATAGCTACACATACTTGAGATATTGAACCCAAGACCATAGTGCTATAAAATTTCCAAAGCATCTTCCATACCACAAACCTAGTAAAGAAAATATGTGTAAGGAAAACATTCATAAACGAGTACTCAGGTGGAAACGCTAGGAAATACCGACACTCATAAACTTGATAGAAGAGAAAATGAGAGAAACCTTTCCAACCATATAACTACTCTTTTCATAAAAACCTGCAATATAACATAAACTTTATATCCCAGGATGTGTAACTACTAGTTACACATCCATATAACTATTCTTTTCATAAGAACCTGCAATATATATAACATAAACTTTATATCCCAGGATGTGTAACTAGCAGTTACACATCCTGGTAACTACTAGTTAGCAGAAATCATCATTAATGCATAGTTTATATAATACATCTCAGATATGAACCATTCATTAATGCATAGTTTATATAATACAAGTTGTTGTAAGCATGTAATTGTTTAGTCAATCATGTTTATAGACTTCATGCTAAACAGGGAGTTCCAGTACAAAGAGATTGTATTTATCGAATGAACTAAAAACTGAGAATCCATCTTACCTCAAGGTGCAGGTTTTGCTACTTCTCCAAAAGACGTATTCCAGCATGATTCATCCCAATCCCATCCAAGGAGTGTGTACCATTAAGCTGATAAAAGGTCCACCAATTAAATTAAGACAAGGACAGGTAGTTACCAAACAATAATAAGATTTTTTAAAGAAGTTCACAAATTAGGGAGAGATTCATACACAACTTTCCAAAGACATGAATTTCCTACGGTAGTAAACTCCTTCCAAAATTGACCAATCTAATCCATATCTTCTCTTATTGTGGTCATCGATAACATTCATTAGCCATTGCGTAATGAACCCTCCTACTTAGCCATTAATGTAGGGATATAATAGCACAAGACCAATGCAAACTGTTGGCGTCTCCACAGCTTTATCGGTTAATAACACCACTTGACTTCTTCCTTACTCAGATAACATTCATCCCAGAACCTCCAGAATCCATGACAAATACCCACCTGGTTCACCGACCTTCACAACTAGATTCAACTGCCAAATACTCAACCATGCTCAAGCCATAAATACAACCCCAGTTCATATCCATGTAACATCCACCATACTCACACTTTCTTCTTTTCTCTGCCTGAGATCTTCACAACCTCAATTATCTCTTAAATCCATCATAAATACCCACACATACCACTGCCTTTGCTTACTGGTGGCTTTGATAAGAAGAACAAAATCAAGTTATCGTAGAACCGCCCATTTCCAGCTATTTTATGTCTTGAAATTCCACAAATTCTTCACCTAACGGCTGCCAGAACTTAAGGCAAAAAAATTGCAGCAAAAACACTTGCACAGAGACTTACCAAGAATCATATGAACTTGAAATGGTGAAGAAGGGATAATCTTCCTGCAACATTTCCACATCCAACACAAAACACAATCATAAAATCGTTCAAATACACTATCATTGCAACAATCCCCTTCATATATATCCCACGAAAATAATCAGTAGTAACAACTTCAGCTCTTCGTTATTTTATTGCTTGAAAACAATAAGCAAAGGCAGGCATTCAATATAGTATTCAGAGATATGAATGAAACTAATAATCTGAACTGAGATTCATTTCAAATTGAAAAATTCGTAATATCAAAAATTGAAATTAAACCTAAAATTAGATCGAAACTCAGTGAAACTTACTTCCGATTCTGACTAGTATGACACATCTAATCAATCGATTGAACCACAGATCCCTTACGAATATCGCCATTGAACAGTTTCTCATTCAACCGAGTTTCTGACACAACATAATGAGTCGAATCTGAGTCAGAAACCAGTAATCAAAGTCGATCTTGCGATATTACCAGCAGATTTTTATCTAAATACTTGAACTACAGGTTTTAAGTTTACATAGCCTCAAAGAATAGCTGAAAACGCATTATGAGTTCATTTCACAGACATTTTCACCGAATTTTTATGGGTTTTGGCTTACGAAATGAACGAATCTGAGCTTAAAATGATGAGAAGTCCATGATAATTTCGAAATATGAGATCAGGGAGATGAAATGAATGAAAAAAAATGAAGATCGGTGAAATTTGGAGACGATGAAGAAGTTTTCTAGGGTTTTTGCCAGAGCCGAGAGAGAAAAAGAACGGAGAAGAGAGAGAAAATAAATTGATAAATGAAAATATGTGTCGATATTCCTCTTGTATATATAGTAAAGGGTAGTCTTGCCATTATTAAAATTCGGAATAATTAATTATGGGCCAGATCTGAAGAAAAATTGATATTTTGGGCCTAGCAGTATCATTTTCCTAAAGTATGGAGTTGATAGTGAAGGATCCATTTTATGGGGCTTCTATATATTGAACCCATATAGTAGGGGGTTCTAGTATTTTTCACTTCTTATAATCAACTTGCATTTGAAGTCATAAAAGGTTTTCCATTGTCACGAGTCATGGCTATGACTAATGCAATGAAAGAGAGGTTTTGTAGTATATTCACTTGCTTTATTAGTTTGGATAAAGACCAAAGAGTTTGCTGATCTGACTTCTAATACGTTCATACAACAACCAAGGGCTGATCCACATCTCAGTCGAAGGTTTTAAAGTTGAACAAAAAGTTTCTTCCAAAACTAAATGATCTAACCTTGAACTATACCTAAACTAGAAATGGTGAATTCTATCAATACTTAGATTCCGACTGAAAATATTGGAAGCTATTTGCTTTTATACTCAATTCTGTTCACTTAAGCATAGGTGCAGGGCATGCTCAGCTTCCTTTAAGAACAGGCGTGTAAGTTGCTTTTGCCCTCGTCGATAAATTATACTGCACCAGCTGTTTCTGCTGATCAACTTCTCTGCACTTGTAACATTTCCTGCATCGTGCCTGCAAATTCAGAAAAGTTGTGAGTGCACCAGAAAAAAGAATGAATCGCCTGTTTATACAGTTAACTATAGCATTATCAAACAGAAACACATGCTAGATGGTTGACATACCTCATACTCCCTTCGGGAATTTCTATTACACGAGCATTTTCAAGCAACTCGGTATCAGAAGCTTCTGATCCAGAACCATCTTCAAGCTCCATCATCCTTGCAAATGGAAAGCACATCAAACTAATAAGTTGCTTAACTGTGTATGCTTTTAAAGTGAAAAATGAAAAATCCTATATGAAAGTGTGAATTAATGTGGAAACCGTCTTCTTCTAGTAGTCACGTAAAACGAAGCAAATTTGAAAATACCGAACCTTCTTGTTAGTTAAGTGGTTGTCAAGGTTACTTCTCATATATCGATGTTGACAACGAATTGTTGAAATCACAAACAAAGTGCTGCGTTTTCTCATAAAAGAACAAGTTTTTCATCAGTATTTTCACAAATCAACTATCATTCTGATATTATGGCTTGTGTATGTTATCCAAAAAAGACTTAAAAGATGTGGATATCTGATTGGTTATACGAGGAACTTAATATATAACATGGGTAACTTTATTAATTAGTTTTATGAATCTTTTCAGTTTATTGAACTGTTCATGTGTAAGTTCCCCAGGATACACCAACCCAAATTTCTGTCACATCAGCCCAATAAAAACTTTACTGGGAAAATGAAATTTGAAGACTCAAGCTTAATTAATCTCAAGTATTGAAAGTAAATATAACTAAATTTATCAAAAGGGTTTCGATATTTACTTGGTTTGAAGAAGATCGACAAGCAACTGCAAGGCACCTGAATCCCCACAAACCTCCCATATTGCTGCCTTAACTTCGGTATCGGATGGTTGCTTCTCCTCTTCGTTTCCAACAAGCTAAAACAAGCGGAAATTAAGATAAGTAAGGTCATTGGGTTACAACTTAGAGCGAAAAAATACTTGAACGGATTTGTTTATTTAGCCGATCTTAAATATGTTAGTGATTACACTAATCAGCTACGACGAACTGTTGTAACTAAACGATTCTATATTTAGCATCTAAAATGACAAAAACTTTGAGGCAAACGAACCTCTTCCAGCAGTGATGAAACTTTCAACAGCTCTTCCTCATTCATGGCTATGGTCCGTAAACTAGTTAAGAATTCCTCCGGAAAAACTAGTTTATTCAGATATGAAGGAATCTTACGCTGACCAGACCAACTAAAGCTGCACATCCTATCATGTCCACGTTGAACACTATCTTCATTTTGAGGGGAGCTATCTGAGAAGAAACCACGTTCTAATAAATTTCTCGGCAAAAGACATCTCATTTCACCCTTCTGCAAAACAAATTGGGTCTGTGAGAAAAGATTATAAGAAATAAATACAGCATACAAATTTAGCCTGTATAATGTTAAAATCTACAAACCTTCATCCATTAAGCTACTAAGAAAAGGCTTACCTGTACTTCTAGAAGCTGTGCCTTTGAATCAGCAAAAGGAACACTCTGAATTGCCTCTACTGGATAATGGACCTGTGTTGCATCAACCAAACCCAGAGATATGTTATGCTAATGTGAGTTTCTTACCTCAAGAATACATATGAACATGATCTTTAAAGTTTCATCGGCCCTAGCAAAACGCTTTTGCGGGCAACTACGAAATAAGGAAATGACTAGCATTGCAAACAAAACGCTGTTGTGGACAAAGCCAAACAGAAAGGAGTAGTAAAGGTGCTATGCAATTGCAAAGTGTAGAGTTTAATCAAGGGACCACCCCACAGCAACAACAAATAAATTACCTTTAGGGGCATATTAAGAAATTTATAACCAGAAATTGCCTGTGACATACTAAAGGAATTACCATGAGATAGTCATCCGGGTTATCATCAATAACAAATCCATAAAGGTACAGTAGCTCCTGCAGCAAACAGGAAACTTTAGTCAAGAAACTTAATTGTTTCAAGGAGGTGAGGATTGTAATTTCTACTTTCTCTTTTCTTCGTAGGTTGGCTGATAGAGGTGAGGATTGTAATTCTATCAGTATGTTCTAGTCAATGGAGAATGGAAAATAACTTCATAGAGACAGTACAAACTAATTTATTTTGTGATTTTATTTTCCATTCTGAGTTGTTTTAGACAACCTAGGAAAGTGTGAAGAGGTTTTCCCAGGAATGCATGTCAACGGGTTTTAAGATTTGAAATGGCTAGTCTGAAAATTTTAACTGTGGTGAGACTGTGGCAACAGCCTTCTCCCACTGCTTCTCTATAATCTCTTTACAATTCTCATTTCTTACAGCTAAATCAACAGAAGCTGCTACAGTTAAATCTTAAAAAGATGTCTCTAAGAAAAGATACAGCAAAACTTCTCCTAAGTTGCCAAGTACCAACTGGACTGACAAGGAAGCAAATGCATGCACATTTTGCTTTCTTGTCTTACTAAATTCAGTTTCTTATCCGCTATTACCTCATTTCCTTTATTACCGTAAAATCAGAGGATAATATTACCTCATTCCCTTTATCACCGTAACTTATGCATATCTCTTCCTCATTTCGGATTGTACCCTGTTCAGCTATCAAAATGATACAAATAGGTCAGAAATAAAATTTATCCAGAATATAGATACCAAAATAACGGTAAAACCAAACTGAAGAAATAGGAGGGGCTGTCACAAAAAATAAACCACAACTAAAACCAACAAACTACAAAGATTCCTTTCAAGAAAAATTATGGACAGGACCACTGATATTGAATTAGTTTGTGTTCTATGATAAAACCATAAAGGCCTCACATCTTTACAAGGTTTGCCTAAGAATTACATCTAAAATTTTAAAATTACACCTCATCGCGTGGCTCAATTATATAACTTATAAGATTGGAAACTCACCGGACAAGAGGTACATAGATGCAGGAACTCCAGTTGTCAATCCCAGACTATCAACCTCCCATGTTGTTGTAGACTTTATTACTGAAGCAAAATCTCCAAAAATGAGATATAACACGTGACTTTACTTGACTAATAGAATCAAGTCATCTACTTGACTAATTTTACTTCTACAGTTATAATAAAATCGAGCATTAAGTTTCAAATGATAATAAAACGTGCATAGGCTAATTCATTAGCCTTCACCTATTGGCACAGCAAAAAGATATCCGTCAATTGAGCAAACTAAAACCTCAAAGGCATTTTTTCTCTCATAATTTTCATTGCCTGTATGGTATCCAAAGGCTTGAGCTTGATCCTCCAAATATTCGAAATTTCATTTGAATTCTTATCAGAATTACAGAGTCTACATAGATAAAGATAAAAGTGATGCTAGCACGTCGCAGATAATGCTTCACAGGAAACACAAGGAAGGCTCATGGAAATCATGATAGAAACTAAAACATGGTAACAACAGATTTTATACATACTAGGAAACTCTAGGTGTTAGTTACATACCATGATTGCAGAAATCAATGCCAGGAATAAGCCCCTCGACCCAAACGGATTCTCCTTGTGCTGAGTTTACTGCGTTCGCACCAACTCCGCTTGCAAGTTCACAACCATGGCTGCCTAAATGTAAACTTACATGATGTTAGTTGTGCTTGACCAACAAACGGACAAACAACTCAGCCAAGTATTATTCCCTACCTTCCAATTTTCCGCAAGATGAAAGGTAAAATGAATTGAAAGCTAAAAAGGTGTGAAAACAAAAGAATGAAGAAAAAGAAAATCGCACCATTTTCATCCACGGAAGGAGGTGAAACTTCTGAAGTGATAATGCCACCTTCTGCGTCCAGGGGCACAGAGCAATTTTCTTCTTCTGAGGTTTTCGGGAATACGTAAGAATGTGGGAAAGGTATATTTAGAGCACGTGTCCAGAATATGGAATTCGCCCTATCATAATGCCATTGGAGAACAAACTATTAATTACAGCTGCATTTGAATGAAATATGTAATATAAGTAACAGTACTTAGACCAAACAAGTTTCCGAGAACCTGCCAGCTAAAATGCAAAAGTTGGTCATGGAAGTCTTTATGTGCTTCTCCATTAGTCTATTAAGCAGCCTTGTCATTTGGGGAAACTTTCAAAAACAATTAAATGTTTTCTTAAATAAATTTAGTGGATGGGCTAACCTATACTCAAGCTCTCTACTATCGTCAAAAATTAATAACGAAAAAGCATCAAGGAACTTTTATACTCTTCATATCCATCACAATTCACAAGCTTGGGAGTCTGAAATTCAAGAGTCATGGTCCAATATGAAATGGTACAAGCAGGAATGTATGTATAGCAAGACAAAAATCCACACTCTACTGTATAAAAGGGTAACAATAGATTCTATATTGATCATTTAAACAAGTAGTTCAGCTACTTATCCCAAGTAAAATATCTTGCATAAATTCTTAAAGATATAAGCCTGAACATTAACAGTTGCAGGAGGATACTACTATAGGTTGTCTCTTACGAATTAACAACATACTATAGTTCATAACTACTATACTTCCTTTTTACTATTTAGTTAGTTAGTAATCTATGGATGCTTACATTTCACCTTGCAATAACGACTACTAATTTACCGGCATTTCTTGACATTACAGTAAAATCAATCTGTAAATACCATCAAACTTCAATAATAATCAAAAGCAACAGGATCAAACTGGCATGCTCAATTTGGCCAAGATATTCAATTTTAAGTTTGTTAATCAGATTACTAGCTAAGACTCAAGAGTATGCTAACAAGATTGTTGGAATGTGACAGAAATAAATGTGTAACACAATATAGAATAACAATTTGATGAGAAGATACATACCAAAGGAAGTCCTCGTAACGCACTTCACTGGCAAAAGAACCCAAAAAAAAAAAACAAATCCTTAGTATCCAATCCAGCTAAGATAACAGAAGTAATTATTATCATAAGATGTATAAATTGGTGGTACACAACTTCATCACATGGTATTAATTTTTAAAAATCAAACTGGAAGATGAACATCTGAATGACTGTAATGGTGCAACTTAGGTCCATATGCATATTTATGGAAACATGTGCAGCACAAAATGTATGACAAAGAATAGCAATGGATTATGGCACATTTAGTGGCGTCAACCTAGTGGTGATGCATATAGTGGTACACAAATAAATAGACTAGAAGTTCTGGATAGAGTAATCTAAAGTGCAAGAGCATGTTCAACTAGTTAGGAAACAGGAATAGAATATGATTTGCATGTATTTGAGGATCACAAACCTCTCATCAGAACATATGTATGCTCCTCTAAATTGGGTATAGTTAATGGGTTTGTTTTATTATCTACTAGTATTTATTCTTAAAGTAAATTAGCCTTCTGTTTATAATGTTCCAAGTATCTTAAGGATTAAATTACCTCATGTCAGGTGATTGCTCAACTCAAATCACATTGCAGTATATCTTACTGTCATAGATTGGACTTATGTAGCCTTGTGACAAGATTTGAATGTTAAATGTGGAATGTATCGCCGATCCATTTATATTTTACACTACACACACCTTCTAAACATCTCCCCATGTATGTTGTTATAAGGACAGTGATCTGGGTTCAACAAAAAGCAAGTCCTTGTTTCAACACTCTATGTTAAACATAAAAAAAATCGGCACATGTAATTTTCCTTATCGCATTAAGTATTCATGTTGAAAAAGTTACGGTTAACAGTTTGGATGCGCAAACTGATTTAGACGAATGACTCATAAAAGAAATGCCTGAGTTCACATACCTTTCTGCTTCCCCATCAAGTATCTCCATAACCAAATCCTTCACTTTCTCTTCACACAAACCCTCCAACTTTTTTTTCTGTAACACAAACCAGATTTTAGTAACACACACACAAAATTCCACAAACCCAAAATGAACGACCCAAACAAAAACATCCAACTGCAACAAACTTTGACAGGATTAGATTTTTTTAAAAAGACACTCAAACAACAATTAATCCCCCCACACATTGTCGAGAACAAAATCGAGGTCAAATCAGTGATGCATGAGTAATTTTACCTGCATTTGGGTAGCTTTATACAAAGTAGTCCCTTTAAGCTCCAAAATCTCATCCTCATTAAACCAAAGTGGATTCCCAAATGTGACTGGTAACATATCAATATACCTAAACACAACACAAACGCAAATCAATACCTCATTTTCTTCACATAAAACCATTAAAAATAAAAATCAAAAAGGGTTTTACAATACTTACGGTTTCCACAATGAATTCTTGCGAAGACGTTCGACAGTTAAAAACAAAATCATTAAGAAACGATCATCAACTTCCCCTTGTTCAAACATAGCTCTACATTTAAGCCCTAAACTTGGATCTTGCAGTACACTCATTGGTGTGATTGATAAATCTAATGGTACAACTAGTAAAATTGGACTAGCACTGTTTTGAGACGAAGAGAAAAGGCCGAATCCTTTATTAGGTCCACAGTATTTGATTTTACAACCACGTAATTCGACTTTGTTTGCTTGTAACCATTCAGTGAAATGTTGGATTTTGATTTCCTCTTCTAGGGTTTCCATTTTTGATGTTGAGGGGAAGAATTATGAGCAGGTTTTGGGGTTTGAACAGTCGAGGGGAGATAGTGAGAGAACCGCCGGGGTTTTTGGGCGAATCCGGGGATGTGTACTGAAGGAAAAGGAGGAGTGGGGTAATTCACCCCACAAATTACAAAAATAACCTGTCGGATTCAGCAATCCGACACTGCATTTGGATGCTAGTGTTTTTCCAAATACTTGGAATTAAGGCTGCACAAGAACCGGTCTCTTGTCCCTGTACCGATCTGAAACCGAAAAAACCGAACCGGAACCGGTCTAGGCGGTATAGCGACCGGGACTGAATATGAGAACCGGACTAGGTACATGGAAAGGTTCTTAGGGGTACCGGCTTGTACCGGACCGTAAGAACTGGTTAATACCAGCCGTTTAAATCTTGATCAGGTTTTAATCGCAGACGTCTATCCTAGGTTTACACTATTGAGAGAATCAGTTCACTCATCATTTTTTTTCTTCTTTTTTTTCTCTGAAGAGCAGCGGCAGCCTACTCTCTTCTATGTTCTCTCTATCAAAGTATCAGTGTATCACCATCTCTGAGTTCGATCGGTAAAATCCTTCATCGTTATCTCCCCGTTGTGGCGTCTCGTACACGCTCTCTCTTTCTGATCCTCTTTTTTCAAAAAATATTTGTAATCTCCTTCCACTTTCGTTGGATTTGAAGCTTTTTGGTGTCTGAGTAGCAGTTGAATTTGGGAACTATTTTTCTCTTCGAATTAAAGATGAGTAATTTAATTAATTTTAATCTTGTTTTAGGTTTCTTGATATCAAAATTTATAGGGAGATTTTTTCTTTTTGCAAGAAAATTAGGGTTTTTGGATTGATGGATGTTTGTGAAGTGTAGATAACTAATCAAGAACAAGGTTTTCGTTTAAAAGAGTTTGATTGATTGATACTTTATTGTCATCTTATTTGATGAGTTAAAATGTGTTTATGTGTGATTTTTAAAAAAAAAATTGTGATTGGATATTAAGAACGGAATGTTTTAACGCTCTAGGGAAAAGAAATGGTGTAATGTTTGGTTTTAGGTAAAGGGTCACACCCAATTAGGTTATGGGATACCATCCCTAGTCTTGCTTTGTTGGTTCTGTACTTCTATGATTCTATCTACATAATGTATACCATAATATGATTACTCTTTACTCTTGCTTTGTTTTAGTATTTTGTAACGTTTTTTAAGTAAAAATCAGGTACCGGTCTTGTACCAGACCAGTATCGGAGGTACGGATACCGATCTTAAAATGAGGTACCGATCAACACCAAGTATATGGAACGGTTCCATAAAAAAATCTGGTCGTACCGGACCATGTGCAGGCTTACCTGGAACAGAAACGGGACCAGTTGATCCGATCCCAATTTCGGGTCCTAAAATTGGACTGATTAGCAATATTAGTATCTGACGGATATAACTAGTTGGAACCCACGTATTTCTGGATTTTAATCGGTTGAACCCGTTTTTGAAAAAGAGAAGTCTTTACGACGGATATATTTGGGTTTCCTAACCAAGTTCGTTTTGGTTCCACTAAATTAGGACACAAACTTGGAAGTTGGCATTGGACCAAACTTGAATAATTGAGTCCAGTTCATTTTTGATAATGTCCGGTGAAATGGTCCTAGATTGGATGATTTCTAAAAGCTGACCACGGTATGAGTAAAAGCATTATGGTTCTCACTCATTATCTCACATGTCAATCGTCATTTTCTTACTTTATTTCACCAACGCGCCTAAATTTAAGTAACTTAGAAATACCTAAATGACAGTAGCGTTGAAATTTCCAACAAGACTTTAATGAATACCAATATTATTGTTTTTAACTGGATATTTGGTATCTGGCTAAATGCACAAATTAACTATATAGGTTACCTATTGGACCTCTTTATTGGAATTCTCATGTTCCTACTCTACGTGGTGCTTTGAACACATCTGAGAAAGGCTACAAAATGCGAAAAATATGATCAAATGAAATAAACCTTAAGAAACATCATACATGCATATATATATATGATCACCCGAATGTCTATTTAGAAATGTTCAGGATAATAAAGGTTTACCCTAAAAAAATTAATCAATTTTCTCCAAGTCAAAAAATTCTTGTATATGATACTCGTTTACATCTATTCCCCAAAAAATTATGTTCTCGGTGAACCGTTTTTTTTGTGGTCCACACTGTTTTTCCTCACAACGTTATTGAAATTGAGACACCAGATGGTGGTAGTTCCTCAAAGATTGACGGTTAGAGATTAAAGCCCTTTTCAGAACCTTTTCATACATGAGTTGTCGAGGAGGTCCCAGTGGAGGACCATGTTTACCTTGATTGACCATCAAGGCAGTTGTATGTTGTATATTAGTAGTTTTTATAGGTTTTTTGTTATTTGTTTTTTAGGTTTTTATTTTTCTATTTATTCTCCGTAGGAAGATTGTTATGCTTCACCCTAGGTGCTATCTTACTGACTTCTCTCTTTAGCAATTCCTCTTGTTACTATATTTTTGGTACGTACATCTCTTTCATTAGAAACATCAAGGACAATGTTGGATTTAAATTTGGTTAAGAGAGAAACTTTTAGTTAGTTTTTAGTTGCAATATGTAAATAAACTCCGAAGCCTATAACTTGTGTCAATTCAGGATAACACTAACCAATCTAAGTGGGTGGAAGAAGTTGAGAGACCTAACTAAAGAGTTTATTCATAAAAGGACGGAGCTCATGCAGGTGTTAGAAATAACATGGTAGTTGTCACCGTACTTCGGAGTCGTTACCATATCACGTTTTATCTTTATTTTTGCAAATTTTATGTGTTTCTGTAAGTAATTTGGTGCGACACTAGTATCGTCTTGATGTTGCCACTAGGATGAAGTAGAGTGATTAAGGTAAAGATCAATATTTTTATTGTTTTTTTATTTATTCCAGTTATTTATTTATTAAAAAAACACCAAAATAAAAATTGATTGATACTTAGATAGCAATATGTTTGTGTTCTCCCTGTCTTCGTCACCTAAGCAAGTGTGGAGTGCAGGATCCATGGGAACTACCACTAAAAATGCGAGGATCTAACAACCACACCCAACAATTCGTTAGGCAATCTGAGAGGACTTACTCCAATACACTTTATAGAGAATCAACTAGACAGTCAGACTCACTCTAGAGTAAAGTATATCAAAGAGTATAATATCTCAAACTCTTTAATTCAATCCGTGGTCAACAAATAGAAATTTGTGAGCCCGATTGAATATAGAGAAGTAAACTTGAACGGTATCAAAAACCAATGTTCAAGTGTCAATCAATGCAAATCAACAACCAAAGGTTGGATATTCTAATTGATTGATCTTAACGCACAACCTGTGATATTTCGATTATATAACAACATATAATGCGGAAAAGAACTAACACAGACACCAGAATTTTGTTAACGAGGAAACTGCAAATACAGAAAAACCCCGAAACCTAGTCCAGTTTGAACACCACACAGTATTAAGCCGCTACATACACTAGCCTACTACCAATTAACTTCGGACTGGACTTTAGTTGAATCCTAAACAATCTCACACTGATTCAAGGTATAATTATGATCCTTACGTCTCTGATCCCAGCAGGACACTACGCACTTGATTCCCTTAGCTGATCTCACCCACAATCAAGAGTTGCTACGACCCAAAGTCGAAGACTTGATAAAAAAATCTGTCTCACATAGAAAAGTCTATAGGAATGAATAAATTTGTCTCCCACAGAAATACCCAAGAGTTTTTGTTCTGTCTTTTGATAAATCAAGGTGAAAAGGAAACCAATTGATAAACCGGGCTTATATTCCCGAAGAACAGACTAGTGTTATCAATCACCTCATGATAATCCAAATCGTATGATGGAGAAACTAGATATTGTAGAATCACAAACGATGAGATGAAGTTTGTTTGTGACTACTTTTCTATCTTTCCTATCGGATACATAAATCTCAAGCCAATTTTACAATTGTACTCGTACGATAGAAACAACAAGATCAGATCACACAACTACAAGAGAAGTAGTATCGGTCTGGCTTCACAATCCCAATGAAGTCTTCAAGTTTTTAAACGAGAAGAAACCTAAGGTTAAAGGAGAATCGACTCTAGTTATACAACTAGTATCACACAGGAGGTGTGGGGATTAGGTTTCCCAGTTGTTAGAGTTCTCCTTTATATAGTTTTCAAATCAGGGTTTGCAATCCAAGTTACCTTGGTAATAAAGCATTTAATAATCACCGTTAGATGAAAAACCTAATTCAACAAAGCTAATATTTTTTAACTGTTAGATCGAAGTTAGCTTGTTACACACGAATGAAATGTACCCTCATTTAGGTTTATGAACTGTACCCAAACGTGTACACTCATGTTGGCTCATCAAATAGTTAACCGAGGTTCGCCACATGGTTACTCTCATATTAACCTTATTCATCTTATCCATAACTAGTTCAACTGACTCAAATGAAACTAGTTAAAGAGTTGTTCAATTGCATAGAATATACAATCGGTTTGATTCACTTGAATCAATCATGGACATTATAGCCACGGTTTGCAAAGATTGCATTCCTTAAAATTTAAATGTTTAAGTTCATGAACTGCCCGATTTAACAAAATAACCAGATTAAGTATGCGTATGGGTATGCGTACTTAAGAAACCGGATTTGAGTTTGTCAAGTTTCCAAACTCGGCAGAAAATTTCGGTTGGAAAACTTCCGCCAGTATGCGTACTCGTACACATACTTAAGGTGACCAGTTTAGGAGTTTGCAATTTCCAAACTCAGCAGATATTTTCGGTTCGAAAACTCCTACCAGTATGCGTACAGGTATGCATAATTAAGGTGACTAGTTTAGGAGTTTGTAATTCCTAAACCCAGCAGTTATTTTCGGTTCGAAAACTTCTACCAGTATGCGTACAGGTACGCATACTTATCTTGTCCCCTTCACCAACTTTGTATACACACATATGCATACATTTGGTTCCCGGTTTATGGATTTATACACTAATTTGCGAACAAATTATATATGCTTATATCCAGGGATGGTTATCTTATCAACTCTTAATTTCAATTATTGAAACTTTCTTAGAGGACGTTATATAGTTGTTGTTCACAAACTATTTTTCGTTAAAGAAATTTTCAAGTTATTGAAATTATCATAATGAAACATTCCAAGGCAACATAAAATGATTGTATCATACAAACCATGTTAGATGTAACTCGGAAATTTTCATATGATCTTATTCGGACTTTCGTCACGAACATAAGATGAACATGGCTAAAGCGAAAGCTTACCAACACATATTTCGAGAAATATATAAGCGAGATGAACTCAGCTCGAAATCTCAAATGTGTATAATAGAAAACTGTTAGAGCATAGCTCGGTTGAACAAACCAAGTGTTGGTATGTCAAGTTTGGTTGTCATATTTTAGTGAACCAAAACTCATTTAAGAGTCGCTTGATTAAATGTACTAGAGTCAACTTCGTATATGTTAGCTTGAAAGTATTAGGACATGAGACATTACAAGTATTTCGAGGACTTGAAGAAGTGAAGAAGTAAGGATCTACAACCACAACATCATCCTTCCGCTTGAGGTTAGTGATATTTGACTTGAACTGTTTCATTCCCTAACGTATCTTTCAAGTCGTGCATATTGAAAATAAAACTGCGAAGCATGAACACTCTAGATAGACAAAGTATTAAGGAATACAATACGAGGTTTATTTCTTAACCATTAAACTTCGTAGATAAGACATCGACATAATCGTTTTAATGATATTGTGATTATGTATGGGTATGAGGTGAGGATTTCATCCTAGGAAACAATGTTTCACATATGTTTTAAGGAAGCAAGTTCACGAACTTGTTTTGTGAATCGAAAAGGAAATCGCCAGGAGTTATTGGGATTGTTCTTCATTTCATATCTTATGAACGACCAATATGTGTGATTAGTATAACCGCTCATGACTTGTTTGTGTTCTTGGTAAAACTATTCACATGACTTATGTATTGGTACGACTTTTATTAGTGAAACCGATCTTAAGTAATCACATGTGGTATGATCGAGTTTGTGATTTATTGAACCGAATCTGGGTAAATGGGAACCAATCCTATGAAGAGGTGCAATACATCACAAAGGGGAATCGATCCTTGTATGAAGTGCAACAAGGTTTATAGCAGAAAACGGAACCGATCCTATGGACATGTGAAACACGTTTTTAGGCAAAGGGGAACCGATCTTATGGACATGTGAAACACATATAAGTTAGATACCATATATATATGGGGAACCGATCCTAGTACCTAGTCAACCAAAGTTTGGAAAGCTAGTGTGACTATGCATAGTACTCACATGGAGGTAGAACCGAAACTTGTTTGGGTAGAACCATTAAACCCATGATTTTTGATTGAGTTCAGGGTTCTTGAAAGTCAGATGAACCAATTCTAAACTTGTTTGGAAGTGTGGTAAATCGGCTTCAAGTCTGTAAGTATGAAAGAGGACTTACAAAGTAAGGATGTTGACACACTTTGAACACGTGCAGTAATGTGTATCTTTTATTGTTCAAATATATTCCTTAACAACTAAAAGGAAGAAAATCCGAGGATCAAAATTAAATAAGTTAAGAATCTTTTAATTAAGGTTTTTAATTTTATATATGAAAAATAATAATTAGTAATGTGCATTTACTAGTTAAAGATTTTCCAATGAGATTTTTGGTCAGTATTTTGGACAGAGCATTTTCAGGAATTATGAAAACCGAATTTGGAAATTATATTGCATATCTTGAGAATATTTTCGGTTTGGATTGGTGTCCAAACTTCCTTGTTTATAAATACTTTGAGTTTGCATTTCTAGCAAACTAATCCATCGTGACAACAGACTTCCTCTTGTTGTGTTGTTATTGGTGAAGCCGCCTATTTGCAGAGGAGAGTAACCTAATTAGGAGAAATCTCTTACGGACGCTGAGTTTAAAGTCTTCTTTGGGATTGAGAAGCTCTATTAGTACCGTTGGTGGGAAACTAGATAATTGCGGTTTATCTTTTGTTTTCGATTGATTTGATTGACTACGGTGGTTGAACTTTGATTGCACCTAGTTTGTTTATGCTTGAGAATGTTCTCTTCTGTTATTAGATTCACTCAAACTAGTTCGAAGTTTCGACAGGGATATTTTGATTGTTGTTAGTGCTAAACACGATCTTGTGATAATCTATTGTTAACAGACTCCATTCTATGTGTGATTGATCACAAGAGATTCATGTAGTTGTGTGCAGGTGTTTATTGAAGATCTAAGAAGATTTGAAGACAAATAAGAGATAGAAGATTTCTGACTTGGGTTTATAAATCTTTGGTGAGCATAATACTTGTTTCGGTAAAAAGAGGATCCAACTATAATCGGTTTATCCTTGTGATATATTAGATTGATTAGTTGAGTAGATCGGCATCAATACAATTCTTTGTGATTAAAAGTATTGATTGCAAAATCTTACAATTACCTTGGGCAGTTGAATATAAGATAAATCTATAGACCTGAAGAAGGAGTTTCTGTTAAGATAAACAGAAGAGCCTTTGTCCAACTCATATCACTTGGTTGAAAAGAGTTGATACCAAACAAATTTGTTGTTCCATTACTGTTTGGAATACGAACCAAAGGAATTGTTCCAAGTACGTGACTTATTCATAAGTTGGAGGTGTGGGAATATAGACGGAACTATGTGAACTATAGGTTTGGTTTCTTGGTCTCAACTATACGAAGTTGGTTTATTTTGTATAGTGTCTTAATCCTAAGAGTATTCAATTCTGGACAAGGTCCCGAGGTTTTTCTGCATTTGTAGTTTCCTCGTTAACAAAATCTTGTTGTGTCATTTACTTTTATTTTCCGTATTATAATTGTTATTATAATTAAAGTAAATTACACAAACGTTAATTCATATTTACTTGATAAACAATCCTATTGTGTTTGGTTAAGTCCGAACCTTTTTATCAAGTAAACATACTTCGTTGTTGTATTGTCTCGATCTCGTATCCATAGACGATTACACGAAGTGTGAACCAGTTAGTTGTATTGTTTAGACTCAGTCCATAGACAATCACTTTCGGAGAAAGGACTTATAGGAAGGAAAAGTTTTAGCTTAAGATATATTTGGGTACCCTCGCCTTTTAAAATATATCGTAACACGACTTATGTCTCAATATAGGAGATAGAAAAGAAATATACTTTCCAAGTGATAGATGAGTTTAACTCTCCACATACCTTTTGTTGATGAAGTTCCACAAGATCCTCTTAGTAGTTCTTCGTCTTCAAATGATGAATGCTGAGAGATCTAATCTCAACTACACTATCTATGTCCTAGTCCGAGACATCTATAAATAGGCTAGAAATGAATACTTATAGTTTTGGTGTGATGCTGTTGTACCACGTGTATGCTCTTCCGGTAAACGAATTTGAAAACTCCCTCAAACGGAGAACGTTATTGTATTCATGTTCGCTTAAGGACTCCAGGAATCGAGAGACATGTTCACGTGCATTTCTGGTGCCGTCATATAGAGTGAATTGAGGAGAAGAGTATCCTCTTGGAAGAGGAAATCTTTGTATTTCAGGCGGGTAAGGGGGTTGATGCTGATGCATGTCTGTAGCATCACTTTTGTCTCGGTTCCGAAGAAGTCGCTCCAAATCTTCTCGTGTGACAAAATTGGACGGTTGATTTTTCTCCACCGGGGTTCCGGGGCGAGTCTCTTCGTCTGCAAAGGTACGCCCTGCAGAAGTGCCGGCTCCAAGAGAATTGTAGGTGTTCCTCATTGACTCTGGCTGGCGTGATTCCTGCAGTAGCCTCTCTGTTAGTGTCTTGAGAAAAACAAGCACCTCCTTCTGAGTCGAGGCCATGTCCGTCTTGGCTCTAACAAGAACCTCTTGCCTTTCCATCAAATCAGCAATGGTGATATAAGGTCGGCTCCCTCTGGTTCCTCCAGTATCTCATCCTGACGGCGGAGTAGTCGTAGCCCTAGTGACGGTTGGGGGAGTTATACTCGACGAAACATTAGGGGCGGCAGCAGCATCTCTGGCCTTGGTAGTCGGCGGTGTAACACATGAAGGAACGTTTTCCGCACCGCTGGTGTTGGTTGGTGGCGTATTAATGCCACTGTAAGGAGTATTAGTTCCGAGGATGGTTTTGGTTCTCAGGGTTTGTTGCTGATCCGAACCTGAGGTCTACCATCTTGAAATCTAGATTGAAAGATGAAATCGGGAATTGGAAATTGATATTGTAACCGAGAGATTAATCTCCCACTATGGTCGCCAATTGTTTGAGGGTTCAAACAGTTTCTGCTGATTTCGATAATTTCGTGTGTGGGTGAGAAACGAGTCTAAACCCTAAACAATATACTGCACAGTAGTACTTTAATTCGAGAGATCAATCTGTACAAATCCGGCCTAAACCAAGAAATTGTCATTCCAGACTTGTTTCGGTCACAAAGTGAAGGAGAAGGGTTGATCTTAGGGAGGGAATCCAAGAGAGTGTTGAAGCCAGAATAGTTGATTCTGTAAGATTGGTCGTATTACGACTCGTATCAAAAGGTGAAACACTAGCAATATGGAAAGCTAACAGGTGATTTCTGAGTGTTGTATTCTCCTGACCAAAACTTGTTGTTTGGTGGAAAAGATGAGACCTATTTATACAAGTCGTAATAAAATGTACCTTGGCTTCGTAAGAAGTGGAAGCGATTGAGTGGTGGAAGAAAGTGGTAACGGGTAACGCCTGGAATTGATGTTTCCATAATGAGGATACGTTTCACCACTTATTTCTTGCCATTACTAACCGCCTCACCTTTATGACACTTTCTTGTAACGGGCGTATTGCACGTTGCACGCTGTAAACCGCCAGAACAATACCCTGATGAGCATCCCCCAGTTTGTGACATGTTTTGATGTCTTCACTGTTTTCATGGAAAACGTATAGCGTGTTGCTAGTGGTGTGGAAATGGGGTTGCACACAAAACTTGCAAGTATACAAGGTCAAGCTTTATAATATAGGGATAAGAAAGGGATCAGTCCACAGGGAGTAGGAGTGCTTAAAAGTTTAACCTAAGATGTCAATGAGGGAAGCAAACAATATGGCATATGGGAAAGATGGGAAAACAGTTAACCAAGCAAGCAAATGACATGTAATAAAAACAGCAAGGAACCAAGGCTGTAAGCCAAGGGCAGGGGTGAGATTGTGCACTGATTTCAGTGCACAATAGGCTTCAAAATGCAAGAACTACACAAAACAGTAAAGGAAAGTAACTGAGCAGTGAATAAAAGCAGAGCTGGAATTGTAAGTGACTGAAGAAAGGAATTGTGGCTAAGTTAATGGCTTAGAATCCACCTTGGTGTCCTAGCCAAACAATGTAGTTCTAGGTTGAAATTAAGACCCTAAGCATACAAATGGAATGGAAAGAAAATTAGCTTGCTCAACTAATGTGCTCCTAGCATTGACTGTCTTTTGACAGTACAATCAATCACAAGAACACAGATGAGCACTAATCTCTCCCATTGCTCAATATAAACAAGCATTAAGGCTCTAACCTAGCAATTCATCATCCAACAATGCACTAAGGCTTCATCTGAGCCTTATCTGCAGTAACTTAGTTCATGAAAAACATGTTAACAGCATCAACATTCATCACATATGCTAATTGAAACAACATTCTCAACATTCAAGATAAATCAAACAACATACACATTCAACTGTCAACTGTAATGAATAACTGAAATTGAAATTGTGAAATAAAACAGAACAAAATGTTTTTCTGGCTAGTCCAGAGATCATCCCCCTCTACCCCTCCTCACACATCCCCTATTTATACATATAAGAAAAATCCCCAAAAATCAGTGAAGTTAGGGTGTATCCAAAAATCCAAAATTCACTCACCTAACATACTGATTGCAACCCAATCAAACAACCCATGCTTCAATTAGACGTACAATTGATTTCCCCCAAAAAAATTCCCAAATCAGAAAAATTAGCGTTCTTATAAAAATTATTAAAATTTACCTAATCACTGTTGACACTGGTAGATGTCGACCCATGACTCCAATTCTTCTCCTGATGCTTCTCTTGTTCTTCACATGCCCTAATTGCTTTTCTAGCTTCACTGATTCGTCAACCACTCACCTAGGGTTTCGGCAGGGGAGAAATTGACGAATTAATGGGCTACAAAGATGGGTAATAGCTGTAGGAAGGTAGGGGTGATGATAGTGGAGGTGTGGTGGTGGTAGAGGAGTAGGTAGTGGTGGTTGTGGAAGTGGAATAGGTGGTGGTACGGCAGGGTATGGTGGTTCTGTTGCAGAGAGGGGGAGAGGAAGAAGAAGGTGGAGGTCGATATGGGTTAGGGTAGGGAGATGTTTGGCTAGGTCATAGGGTTCGAGTATTAGTGTGTTAGGCGGGTGTATCAAGATGTGTGTACCACGAGCTGAAGCCGCTGGATATGGAGATGGTAGGTGGATCGGACGGCTAAGAAAGAAGCAGCTTGTAGCGACCATAGGATGTAAAATACAACGAAGTCTACGGTGCGAGATTAGGTTAGGTGTTGTAGTGTTTAGCGGAATCATCGGGATTTGATGCACAGGCATAGGAGCGACCGTAGGATGCTGAAATGCTTCGATCTGACGGCTGAAATCCGAGACGGGCTTGGATATAGAAAATGGGTTTGGGTGAGGGTTTTGGGCCTTGGGTATGCCAGGCCCATATCTTCTTTAAGAACAATTCTTCCTCTTCAAGCCCACTTCTAGCCTTTTGGTCTTGTGCACGACATTCTTCGCGGCTTCCTTGTGTAATTCCTCCCGGCTTTTCACTACTTTTCTTCTCTTTTCGCTCCGCAATTCATCCAAACTTTATTTATTACCTAAAATGCAAAATTAAGTAAGAAAAATATTTATTCTTGAAAACAATGAAAATACAGAATATGGGATAAAATGTAGAATTACTGCGCAAAAGATGAGTTAAAATGCCAACAAAAAGGGATAAATATATGCATTATTTGGCACTCATCAAATACCCCCAAACCTGAATTTTACTTGTCCTCAAGTAAAACAAAACTAAGGAAATCCTACCTATACCACTGTCGCTGGTCTCTCGAATGCATTTAGCATATGCACTAAGCCTTTTAAACCACTAAGTGTCCCTAGTGGACGAGTTGAAGTCTCGTGAAGGTTTGCTTAGAACGTACCTACAAAGTTCTAGGTCAAAATATAAGCTCATATTCCATCAAATGTGACATGTGCAAAACAGTTTAAGCTCACAGCAAAATGGAGATGTCAATCTAGCTATGTAAGGCACAATCCTAGCACTGATAACAAATAAAGACATGTGATAAGAGTGTAAAGTGTATCTAAACATGTGTAAAGAAAGATCTGAAGTTATGACTACTAATCACCAAGAGATAGTTTCTCAGGCTAAGAACCAAGGTCGAAATCTAGCTAGCTGTCCGGACTTTACGAGAATTGTGAATGAGTTGGAGGTATTTCACAATTACTCGCGTTGTACATCAATGGCCTACACCCTTCCTTGCTTATTACAATGAAACAACAAAATGACTATTTACATGACTCTTATTTACATTGACTATTCTCTTTTTATTTTTGGAACAAGAGAGGATGGAATTGATAAATACTTGATTTTTTTTGTATTTTTCTGGTATTTTTTTCTCTTTTTTTTTTTTCTGAATATATACATCGTTTTTTTTTTTTTTTTTTTTCGAAAAGGAAACACTTTTGATACATATACAAAAGGAAACAAAAGATTACATGACACTTTGCAAGAGGTAGCCCTTTTTGATGCACCCAGTTAAATTCGATGGTTGTTTTCTTAATGTAACCTCCACCTTCTATCCCAACCAACCAAAGAACAAGCTAGTCAAGTTTCGTTCAGTATTCTAAAGTGATTGGCAATCGTAACTTCCTATCAAACACCTTGAAGATCGAGGCCATACATGTATTGGTAGATCGTGCGCGTGCAAATTTCTTATCACTATGTGAATTGTGCTAGAATCAGGGTGCCTAAATATCTAGACTAAGACTCCTAATAATCATATTTGCACAAGAGTCAACATTTCAAGGTAAATGAGCTCCATTTTTATGATTTTTCATTTTTTAATTTTTTTGAATTTTTCAATTTTTTCAAAAGATGGAGTTTTGTTTCAATTATGGCATATTATCTGGTATCTACTCTATACCCCCAAACCTAAACTAAACATTGTCCTCAATGTTTCAAAATATGGAAAGAATTATAAACAATATATGAAGAGGAACATGCTGAGTAGAGTAAAAGGAGAGAGAATACCCGATTGTACGGCGAAAGCTCGATTAAAACTCCGTTATTCAAGGCAAAAATCCATCATATTAGGAGTCACAATGGATGAGCACAAAATATACAAAAGGAAATTTAACTAACACATTATCTACAAGAAAATTTGGTTTTTAATGGGATTGGACATTTTGGGGAAAATTTGGTTTTTAATGGGAAAAAGACAAATTTTGGTTTTTAGGGAAAGATTTGGAAAACTTTTTGGTTATTTAGGGAAAGAGTGGACCAGTTTAGTCCACATAGACTGGGTCCTCCAGTTGGTTGTTTCAATGTCGGGTGGGAATGGCTCAAGGAATGGTTTAATCTCTGCCCGTTGACTTTGAAAACGTTCTTGTTGGAAACATCCTCCAGCTCTACAGCTCCATGAGGAAAAACTGTGTGTACTAGGTACGGACCCTTCCATCTGGAACGCAGTTTTCCCGGAAAAAGATGTAATCGGGAGTCATACAGCAAGACTTTCTGACCAGGAGTGAAGGATTTGCGCAGAATACGCTTATCATGAAACATCTTCATCTTCTGCTTATATAACTTGGCACTATCATAAGCCTCATTTCTCAATTCTTCCAACTCGTTGAGTTGAAGTTTCCTTTGAATTCCAGCTTCGTCCAGAGAAAAGTTCAGTTGCTTGATTGCCCAATAAGCTCGATGTTCTAACCACAGGAAGATGGCACGGCTTTCCATACACCAACGATAGGGGACATGCCAATTGGTGTCTTATACGCTGTTCTATAGGCCCACAAAGCATCATTCAATCTTATTGACCAATCTTTCCTAGACGGGTTAACCGTCTTTTCTAGAATGTGCTTGATTTCCCTATTAGACACTTCCACTTGTCCACTGGTCTGAGGGTGGTACGGAGTAGCAACCTTGTGAGTTATTCCATACTTGCGTACTAAAAACTCGAAGTGCCTATTGCAGAAATGTGAGCCACCGTCACTGATGATAGCTCTCGGGGTACCAAAACGTGAAAATATGTTTTCCTTTAAAAAGGAAAGTACCACCTTGTGGTCATTTGTTCTGGTTGCGATGGCTTCTACCCACTTGGAGACGTAGTCAACGGAGACTAAGATGTACAACTTGCTGTCAGACATGGGAAATGGACCCATGAAGTCTATCCCCCAAACATCAAAAATCTCCACAATCAAAATGGGGTTCAATGGCATCATGTTTCTCCTCGAAATGCTTCCTAGCTTTTGACAGCGCTCACAAGCAACACAATAATCATGGCAATCCTTGAACAATGATGACCAATAGAATCCACACTGCAAGATCTTTGCAGCGGTTTTCTTGGCACTGAAATGGCCTCCACATGCTTGGTCATGACAGAAAGATATCACATCTTTCTGTTCAGTATTGGGGACACATTTCCTAATGATTTGGTCTGGGCAGTACTTAAACAAATATGGGTCATCCCAAAGAAAATGTTTAACTTCAGCCAAGAACTTATAGCGGTCTTGTCTCGACCAACGTGAGGGCATTCTACCTGTAGCGAGGTAGTTAACAATATCAGCAAACCAAGGAAGGTCTGAGATAGACATCAGCTGTTCATCTGGGAATGATTCTCTAATCAGCTCAAATTCATCAATAGACTCTAAAGTTAATCTAGACAAATGATCAGCAACCACATTCTCACAACCTTTCTTATCACGGATTTCGAGATCGAATTCCTGTAATAATAGTATCCATCGAATAAGGCGAGTGGTGTGATGATAAGATGCACACAATACACTTGCAAGTATACAAGGTCAAGATTTGTAATAAAAGGGTGAGTAGGGGTTTGTCCACAGGGAGAGGAGCATATGAGAAGTTTTCCTAACTAAGATGTGTAATAAGCTAAGGGCAGGCAAGGTTTCAGGCAGAGAAATAAGAACACAAGGTAAGGCAATAGAGAAGCAGGCTAAGAACCAAAGCAGGGAAAGATAAGCAAAGAACCAAAAATGCAGGGAAAGGCAATAAAGAAGCAGTTAAGAAAAGCAACAAACAACCAAGGCTTGGCAGCCAAGGGCAAGAGGCAGGATTGTGTTCAGTGCACTGACTTCAGTGCACAATAGTTATAAAATGCAAGAAAATGAAAGGCAAGAAAAGTAACAGGTGATACAAGCATACAAGACTGAAATTAAAAGTGACTGAAATTAAGATTGATTAAAAGAGAAGTGGTGGGCAAGCCAAAGCATATGATCCACCTTGTATCCTAATCAAGTGACATGGTCTAGGTTAAGTTCAATCCTAAGCATACAACTAGAAATGGAAGAACACCAACTTGCTCACAAGTCTACCCCTAGCATTGGCTGTCTTTTGACAGTACAGCCAATCACAGGCTCTATGAACATTGACATCTCTCATTTGCACAATCAAAGCATAGCAACAGGAAGTAACTATCCTAGCTCATTCACACTTGACAGTGCACAAGGCTTCACTGAGACTTGGCCTGAGGCTGATTAGCTCATGCTAACCATGAAGTGACAACATACATACACTAACATAGATAATTCATACATAACTAGCAACATATCAGATAACTCAACACATAAGCAACTTGCAACTGTTAACTGAGAAAAACACTGAAATTTGAAGTTCATAAAATTTTAGCAAATTCTCTACTGGCTAGTCCAGAGAGGTAAATAGTCTCCTCTACACACTTCACCCAACACCCCTTTATACCCAATACACATAATTTTGGTTTTCCCCAATTTTTCCCCAAAGTCAGTAGAACTAGGGTTTGGTGAAAAATTGATTTACCTACTGTTGATGAGATACTCGCTCCATATCGTCGACCCAATCTTCTCCTGCTTCTTCTCGTTCCTCTCCAGCTCCAATTGATGCTTTAATCATCATATATATCACCAATTTCTCACCTAGGGTTTCAGGCAGAGAGATGAGAAATTGAGGTTGTAAATGATGATTAAAGAGATGGTACGTGATGGGTTTAGGTAGAATAGAGTTGGGGAGAAATTAGTGGAGTGATTTGGGGGCGTCAGGGAGAGGTGGTGATGATGGTGGTGCGGCAGGTGAAGAAGGTGGTTCTGCAGCAGGGTAATGGCGTAGGTGATGGCTCGACTGTTTGGGAGAAGGGGGTTGTTTGGGTAGGTGGTATAGGTTCGGTTGCTAGGGTGTGAGGCGGCTTCATCGAGTCTTGATGTTCTGTGACTCTGAGCTGCGAGATGCGAAGATGGTAGGTAGATCGGATGGTGATTCGGAGGCAAGCGAGGAGCGACCGTCAGATTATATGATACAACAAAATGAACGGTACTTGATGGAGTTAGGTACCGTAGTGTAAGGCGGAGATATCAAACTTCGATGCACAGCAAGGGAGCGACCGTTGGATTCAACTACCATCTAATCTGAAGGCTTGGAATTTCGGCGCTGTGGTGCTTGGCAGAGACTTCAGATTTTGATGCTCTATGAAGGAGCGACCATCGGATGCGTCTGGGAACTGATCTGACGGCTGAGAACGGAGGCGCTTTTGTGTGTAGAAAATGAGGTTGTGCGCACCATTCTTCGCGGCTTCCTTGCGTAATTTCTCCCGGCTTTTCACTACTTTTCTGCTCTTTTTGCTTCGCGACTCATCCGAACTTTATTTATTACCTAAAAATGCAAAATTAATTAATAAAAATATTTATTCTTGAAAACAATGAAAATACAGAATATGGGATAAAATGTAGAATTAATGCATAAAAGATGAGTTAAATGCCAGCAAAAAGGGATAAATATATACAATATTTGGCACTCATCAGCGAGCTTTAGCATCCTTCTTGGAAAGAAGATACTTCAAAGCCGCATGGTCTGTGTATATGATGATCTTAGACCCTATCAGATAAGATCTAAACTTGTCTAATGCGAAAACGACGGCAAGCAATTCCTTCTCGGTAGTTGAATAATTGAGTTGGGCATCATTAAGGGTTTTGCTAGCATAGTATATCACATATGGTAGTCTATCAACTCGCTGTCCTAAAACAACACCAACAGCATAATCAGAGGCATCACACATAAGTTCGAACGGAAGCTTCCAATCGGGTGGTCGGACTATAGGAGCGGTGGTGAGAAGGTTTTTTAATTCCTCCCATGCCTTCACACAAGCAGCATCGAAATTGAAGGCAACATCTTTGGAGAGAAGACTGCACAGAGGTCTGGAGATTTTGCTGAAATCTTTGATGAATCGCCGGTAAAAACCAGCATGACCTAGAAATGATCTGATCTCCTTCACAGAGCGAGGTTGTGGTAGATGTTGAATGAGGTCAACCTTAGCTTTATCCACTTCAATTCCTTTTTCTGAGATGATGTGTCCTAGAACTATTCCTGAATTCACCATAAAATGGCATTTTTCCCAATTTAGAACAAGGTTCTTTTCTTTACATCTGGATATCACGAGGGCAAGATGCTTCAAACATTCGTCAAACGAGGAACCAAAAACAGAGAAATCATCCATAAAGATCTCGAGAAAACTATCTATCATGTCAGAAAAATGCTCATCATGCAACGCTGAAAAGTAGCAGGTGCATTACACAACCCGAAGGGCATACGTCTATAAGCAAACGTCCCAAATGGACACGTGAATGTAGTTTTTTCCTGATCTTCTGGAGCAATGTGAATTTGTTTATAACCGGAAAAACCATCTAGAAAACAGTAGTGACTGTGTCCAGACACACGTTCTAGCATTTGGTCAATGAAAGGGAGCGGGAAGTGATCCTTCCTTGTTACTGTGTTCAACTTTCTGTAGTCGATACATACTCGCCATCCTGTGGTTGTACGAGTAGGGACTAATTCATTCTTGTCGTTCTGAACTACAGTAATGCCTGACTTCTTAGGCACAACTTGAATGGGACTAACCCATTTGCTATCAGGTATTGGGTATATGATACCCGCATCAAGTAGTTTCAGGATCTCTCCTTTGACTACATCTCTCATGTTAGGATTAAGTCTCCTTTGCATTTCCCTCGATGGTTTGGCATTCTCTTCAAGGTTAATGTGGTGCATGCAAATGGTGGGACTAATTCCTTTGAGATCTGAGATGGTCCATCCTAAGGCCTCTTTGTGTTCCTTAAGTACTTCTAAAAGCTTACTTTCCTGTTCCGTGTCTAAACATGATGAAATAATGACGGTAAAGTATCAGAAGAACCTAGGAATGCGTACTTCAACGTACTAGGCAATGTTTTCAATTCAAGCTTGGGTGGCTCAACAATGGATGGAATAAGCTTGGAATCAGAGAGTAAGGGTGGTTCCACTTCATATTTCCTTTCAGTGATGTCCATTTGAGGTACAGATTCGAGCAGAGATAGGACGTCACTACAGTATGCATCATCATAGGAATCTGAGTTAAAGTTCTCCATACATGCTTGAAAGGGGTCGACGGATAGAATGTTAGTCAACGAATCTTGCATTAATCCTTCAATCATATTAACTTCATGCACATCATCATCATCAAGATTCACAGGTTGTTGACTAATATCGAACACATTCAATTCTACCGTCATGTTACCAAAAGACAGTTTCAACACTCCATTACGACAATTAATGATCGCGTTGGACGTAGCCAAGAAAGGACGTCCTAAGATGACAGGAATGTGACAGTCTGGGTTTTGTACAGGTTGAGTGTCTAAGACAATGAAGTCTACGGGAAAATAGAATTTGTCAACCTTGATCAAAACGTCTTCGACCACTCCACGAGGAATCTTGACAGATCGGTCTGCCAGTTGTAGAGTGATAGATGTTGGTTTCAACTCCCCAAGACCTAACTGCTCATAAACAGAATATGGCAGTAGGTTAACACTTGCACCTAGGTCTAATAACGCTTTATTGACCGTGTGTTCTCCTATAGTGCAAGAAATTGTTGGACATCCTGGATCCCTAAACTTGGGTGGAGTTTTTTCAGAATGATGGAACTCACCTGCTCAGCTAAGAAAGCACGTTTGTGCACATTGAGCTTGCGCTTTTGAGTACACAAGTCTTTGAGGAATTTGGCATAAGCAGGGATTTGCTTGATTGATTCAAGAAAAGGAATGTTGATGTTGACTCTCTTGAACAGATCTAACATCTCATTGTAATGGGTACTTTTCTGTTGATAGATCAATCTTATAGGAAATGGGGCAACGGGAGAATGAGTTGGTAAAGGGACATTCACAACAGTAGAATTGTCAGATTTTCCAACTTGCTCAGGTTCTTTGGTTTTCTGGGGTTGTGGAGACAGCGTGGAATTTGTATCAGATTCATTAGGTTCGCCCACGTTGTTCTCGATAACTTTACCACTTCGGAGGGTGGTAATGGCATGGACTTGATCGGGTGAGGTTTCAGTGCAGGATGTTGTGCCTGTTTGAAATATCCTCTTTGGATTTTGTTGGGGTTGGCTCGGAAGTTTACCCTTTTCTCTCTCACACATTTGATCCATCTTTTGATCTAGATTTTTCTGACTTTGCATCAAACTCTGGAACATTTCCTCTAGGGTGGATAATCTCTTGTCGGTATTGTGTTGAGGATATGATTGTTGTTGAGAGTTTGATTGTTGTTGAGGGTTTCTCGGGTGTTTATAACCTTGATTGTTCTGATATCCCTGATTTTTTTGATAGCTCTGATTAGGTTGAGATGGTCCTCCCTGAGTGGGTCCTTTGGACCATGAAAAGTTAGGGTGGTTTCTCCATCCTGGATTGTAGGTCTGTGAATAGGGGTTATGTTATTGTTTTTGAAACATGGCATGTGCCTGTTCAAGCCTAGATTCCTGGACTGCAAGCAAATCGGGACAATTTTGGAATTGATGGTTGGGATCGTTACAGGCGGCACAAACAGACGAAGCGACATGTTCTCGGAGAGTAGTGGTGGAAGGTTTTGAATTTTTATGTAGTTCTAACTCTTCTAATCTCCTAACTATTGATGCCATGTTTGCTCTTCCCTCGAAATCCGCTTCAATACTAAAAGCCTTCGCTTCGGATGTAGTCTTTCTGGGTTCACGGATGGACTCCCACTGTTGCGTCTTTTCAGCTACTTCAATCAAGAAGTCCCAAGACGCATCAGCAGTTTTGTCTATGAATAGACCATTACACATCGACTCAACCGTTGTTCGGGTGGACACATCTAGACCTTCATACAAAATTTGCACAAGTCTCCATTTTTCAAAACCATGATGGGGACATTGGAGCAATAATTCATTGAATCTCTCCAAGTATCTAGCTAAGGTCTCACCTTCTAATTGCACAAAGCTATTCAGACTTTGACGAATTGTCGCTAGGGATGCACAAGACCCGCCCACGATACCCAAACCCACCCGTACCCGGTAAGTCCGTGGGTTTTTAATCCATACCCGTCCGTTGTGGGTGCGGTGTTGGTTATGAAAAAAAAAACCGCTGTCTGTGGGTGCGAGGTTGGTTTAAGCTAATACCCGCCCATACCCGCCCAAAAAACCCGCAGATTATATACCATTAGATAAAACTAATCCTAGTCGTCCATTATGAAACCCTAATACTATTAGATAGGATAACTGATAACCCTCATTCACTTTCTACACTCTTCTTTCTGTTCGGCCTCTCCTCTTCTTCCTCCTCAGTTCTTCTTCTTCACCTACGAACGACAATTACCAGAAATCTTCACCAGAAATCGACAACAACAACTTCGAATCTTCACCAGAAATCGACAACAATCGAAAAATCAACAGATTCAACACTTAATCTTCATCTGTGAACTTCCTAGATATGAATATTTTGGGGGTTTTGGTTTTTTTTTCTCACTTAATCAAGGAGAATAGAAGTTACTCTAAATACTTGAATATAAAGCGGGTTTAAACCCGTTTAAACCCATACCTGCCCAACCCGTAGCGGGCGGGTAACAAAACCCGCCCGCTGTTTATGGGTGCGGGGTTGGTTATGAAAAAAAAAACCCGCAGTATGTGGGTGCGAGGTGATGAGTGCCAAATATTGTATATATCTATCCCTTTTTGTTGGCATTTAACTCATCTTTTGTGCATTAATTCTACATTTTATCCCATATTCTGTATTTTCATTGTTTTCAAGAATAAATATTTTTCTTACTTAATTTTGCATTTTTAGGTAATAAATAAAGTCTGGATGACTTGCGAAGCGGAAAAGAACAGAAAAGTAGTGAAAATCCGGGAGGAATTACACAAGGAAGCCGCGAAGAATGTTGTGCATAAGACCAAAAGGCTAGAAATGGGCTCAAGAAGGAAGAATTGTGCTTAAAGAAGATATGAGCTTGGCATACCCAAGGCCCAAAACCCTTACCCAAACCCATTTTCTATATCCATACCTGCCTCCATTCTCAGCCGTTAGATCGGATCCATTTCATCATCCGATGGTCGCTCCTTCATCGCGCATCAAAATCTGAAGCTCCTATCAAACACCATAGTGCCTAAATTCCAAGCCATCAGATTAGATTGCAGTTGAATCCTACGGTCGCTCCTATGCATGTGCATCAAATCCCGATGATTCCGCTCAACACTACAACACCTAACCTAATCTCGCACCGTTGACTTCGTTGTATTTTACATCCTACGGTCGCTACAAGCTTCTTCTTTCTTAGCCGTCCGATCCACCTACCATCTCCATATCCAGCGGCTTCAGCTCGCGGTACACCCATCTTGATGCACCGCTCAACACCCTAGTACTGGAACCCTATACACCCTAAACAAACGCATCCCTTCTCCCAAAATCAACTGAGCTTCCTTCTTCCCCGACATTTGCAGAGCCACCTCTCTGCCACCACCTTCCCCGACCACTTCCAGCCACCACCTCACCTCTGCAACACCATCACTTCTTCACCAACATCATCAGTACCTCCCCAGTCCGTTCCTTTATCTCTCTAGCCATCTATGTTAGTGACTTCTCACCATTCTAAACCCTAGGTTGGAAATCACTAAAATAGATGAGGCTCTAGACATCAATCGAACACAGGAGAGGAAGCAGGAAGATCAGAGGAGGAATGGGTCGAAGATAAGAGAGTCAATTCCTCGATTTTGGGTAATGAAAGTTAAACCCTAATTTTTGGGATTTGGGGGAAACCCTAATTTTAATGTTTGGGTATAAATTGAGGGTTGTGTATCACTGTTAGAGGTGTTCTTGGACTAGCCAAGTTACCAATTAGGTTTAATTTTAGTTTGTAAAATTTTAATTTCAATTTCAATTTATGCTTGTTACTGTTTTAATTTAATGTTAATTTCTTGTTTGCATGTTGTTTTAATCCCACTGATAATTCCATGTTTAGTCTAATTTTTAGTTTCATGTTTAATTTGATGTTAGTGCACTGTCCATGCTAGGTTGTTTTGTATCTGTTAATCTTCATTGTTTTGTCATTGTTAGTGTTAATATGATCCCCTGTTTTGTTCACTGTTATTGGTAGAAGTTTAGCTTTGAAGCATTGATTTGATTGTGCAATGGGAGAAATTAGTGCTCATAGCAAGCTAATTCTCTTCCCATTCCATTTGTATGCTTAGGATGCATTGTGTTGATTGAGTAGTGGGGAGAAACTAGTGCTCACTAGTGACAATGAGCAAGCTAGTTCTCTTCCCACTCTGGAAGAATGCCTAGAGCCATTGACTTGGCTTTGTTTCTTTTTCTTATTCATTTTCCTTAGCTATCTCCACATCCCTGCCCTTGGTCTTAGGCCTTGGTTTGTATTGTCATCTTTCTTTGCTGTCTAGTATTTGCTTTGTTTAGTTCTTGGCTGTTCTTTTGTTTTCTGTTTTGCTTCCATCTTTGGCCATTGGCCACTGTTTTTCTTCCTCCTCCCTACCCTGCTACTCAGTGCTTTGGCCACTGCCTTGCAAACTGCTAGTGCTGCTGTGCCTTTGCTCCAGCTGCTGTTGCAGCTGCTTCCTAGCCAGCAACTCTGCTCCTTCTCTAGCTGCCTTGCTTGCTGCCAGCTTCTCCACTGTCCCTGCTGGTCTGTGCTGCTTCTTCTCTCAGCTGCCAAGTCCAGCTTTGCCAAGCCTGGCTGCAAAGCCCAGTTTCAAATATAATCCATTAAAGCCCAATGTAATTTAATTCAAGACAAAAGCCCATTGCAAATTGTTGAAAGACCACGGGCCCAGCTCAAACCAAAAGCCCAGAGCACAACTTGAGCTCACCAGAAGACCAAAACAAAACCCATTAAGCCCAAAACAAGGTTTAAGACCTAAAGCCCATAGTCCACATTTCTGAGCCCAAGCTCAGTTCAATCCATTTCAAAATCATTCAAAGGCCCAAAACAGTTCTCATCATTACAAACAAACCCCCTAAGCCCAAAACCCAAAAAGGCTTCATGAGTTAACCAACAACAATTTAGGAGCCCAAAATAGCTAGAACACTTCAAACACACCCAGTCTCTGTGGATCGACCCGTACTTGCACGAGCTACAACCGACGACCGTGCACTTGCGGTATTACATGTAGGCCCGCGTTTTATTGCGCTTCATTTTACACATCTCCGGGCCTGCCACGAGGTTGGTTTTAGCTTATACCCGCCCATACCCGCCCATGTGCAGCCCTAATTGTCGCAGTCTTGTGGTTCGGGAAAAACTTTTTGAAAAATTCCTTTATGAGGTCATCCCATGTCATGATGGATTGAGGCTGTAAAGCATAAAGCCAGGCCTTTGCTTTATCTTTCAGGGAGAAAGGAAAGAGCCTTAACTTAAGGGTTTCGTCGGACATTTGAGTGAAACGCAGAGTTCCACAAATTTCCTCGAATTCTCTCACGTGGTGGTACGGGTTTTCATTCTCAACACCTCTAAAAATTGGAAGCATCTGTATTGTGCTTGATTTCAGCTCATAATGGCCATTAGCCTCGGGTAGCACAATACAAGAAGGTTGACTGGCTCTAGTTGGGTACATATAATCCTTGAGGGTACGGGGTTCTCCCATTGTTTCTGGTTGATCTGGACTGTCTCCCTCAGAACTTAGAATTTCGATAGGTTCGTCTGGGTTAATTCTAACAAGTCTGTTTGTTTGGTCTCTGTAGGTCACAATCATGTCCTAGTAGGTACCTTAACTAACATGTTGGTCAGACAGAGCAATCAGAAACAATTTGGCCCACAAGGGTTATGAAGATTTGGTTTTGAATGGGTTTTGGTTTTAATAAGGGATTTTGTTTTTTTTGGTTTAAAGTTGGGCTTTGGAAAAGTTTTTGAACTAAACCTAGCATAAATTAGCACAACCCATAAAAGAAAATAAAAACAATAATAATAATTAAGACAAGCCCATAAAAGAAAAAGAAAAATAAAAGAAAAATAAAAAACAAAAAAAAAAATTAATAATAATTACAGTCCCAAATATATAAAAAAAAAATTTTATTACAATCCCAAAGAAATAATTAAATTAATTATTACAAGCCCGAATTTGAATTTAAATGAGGCCCAAGTGGGTTAACTCATGGGTTAGGCTTACTTGGTTTTTGGAGGGAAGCCCAAAAATAGGCTTTTAGTCCCCTTTTAGTTGCACAGCCCAGTTGGGCTTTAGGATCGTCCTAAGCAGCTCATGTTCAAGCCCAGCAGCAACATGTGGAACAGAGCCCAGCAGCAGAAGGTGCACAAGCCCGGCAGCAACAGAGCCCAGCTCAGTTGAAGTGGTGAAGCCCAGCAGTAATGGTGGCACAAGCCCACCTCAGTTGGATGAGCCCAGCAACTTGTTGAGATGCAGCAGCCCAGTTGCTTTGGCTTGGCAGCAGCAGGCTTTGGCTTGGCAGCAGCAACAGCAGCAGCAGCAGCAGCAACTCAGGTAACTCTGCAATGATCTTGACAGAGATGCAATGGTAGATGAAGGACATCAAGGAGAAGAAATTCAACACACAGCACCACTCCCCGGCAGCGGCGCCAAAAACTTGGTGTGGAAATGGGGTTGCACACATAACTTGCAAGTATACAAGGTCAAGCTTTATAATATAGGGATAAGAAAGGGATCAGTCCACAGGGAGTAGGAGTGCTTAAAAGTTTAACCTAAGCTGTCAATGAGGGAAGCAAACAATATGGCAGATGGGAAAGATGGGAAAACAGTTAACCAAGCAAGCAAATGACATGTAATAAAAACAGCAAGGAACCAAGGCTGTAAGCCAAGGGCAGGGGTGAGATTGTGCACTGATTTCAGTGCACAATAGGCTTCAAAATGCAAGAACTACGCAAAACAATAAAGGAAAGTAACTGAGCAGTGAATAAAAGCAGAGCTGGAATTGTAAGTGACTGAAGAAAGGAATTATGTCTAAGCTAATGGCTTAGAATCCGCCTTGGTGTCCTAGCCAAACAATGTAGTTCTAGGTTGAAATTAAGACCCTAAGCATACAAATGGAATGGAAAGAAAATTAGCTTGCTCAACTAATGTGCTCCTAGCATTGACTGTCTTTTGACAGTACAATCAATCACAAGCACACATATAAGCACTAATCTCTCCCATTGCTCAAGAAAAACAAGCATTAAGGCTCTAACCTAGCAATTCATCATCCAACAATGCACTAAGGCTTCATCTGAGCCTTAGCTGCAGTAACTTAGTTCATGAAAAACATGTTAACAGCATCAACATTCATCACATATGCTAATTGAAACAACATTCTCAACATTCAAGATAAATCAAACAACATACACATTCAACTGTCAACTGTAATGAATAACTGAAATTGAAATTGTAAAATAAAACAGAACAAAATGTTTTTCTGGCTAGTCCAGAGATCATCCCCCTCTACCCCTCCTCACACATCCCCTATTTATACATATAAGAAAAATCCCCAAAAATCAGTGAAGTTAGGGTGTATCCAAAAATCCAAAATTCACTCACCTAACATACTGATTGCAACCCAATCAAACAACCCATGCTTCAATTAGACGTACAATTGATTTCCCCCAAAAAAATTCCCAAATCAGAAAAATTAGGGTTCTTATAAAAATTATTAAAATTTACCTAATCACTGTTGACACTGGTAGATGTCGACCCATGCCTCCAATTCTTCTCCTGATGCTTCTCTTGTTCTTCCCATGCCCTAATTGCTTTTCTAGCTTCACTGATTCGTCAACCACTCACCTAGGGTTTCGGCAGGGGAGAAATTGACGAATTAATGGGTTACAAAGATGGGTAATAGCTGTAGGAAGGTAGGGGTGATGATAGTGGAGGTGTGGTGGTGGTAGAGGAGTAGGTAGTGGTGGTTGTGGAAGTGGAATAGGTGGTGGTACGGCAGGGTATGGTGGTTCTGTTGCAGAGAGGAGGAGAGGAAGAAGAAGGTGGAGGTCGATATGGGTTAGGGTAGGGAGCTGTTTGGATAGGTCATAGGGTTCGAGTATTAGTGTGTTAGGCGGGTGTATCAAGATGTGTGTACCACGAGCTGAAGCCGCTGGATATGGAGATGGTAGGTGGATCGGACGGCCAAGAAAGAAGCAGCTTGTAGCGACCGTAGGATGTAAAATACAACGAAGTCTACGGTGCGAGATTAGGTTAGGTGTTGTAGTGTTTAGCGGAATCATCGGGATTTGATGCACAGGCATAGGAGCGACCGTAGGATGCTGAAATGCTTCGATCTGACGGCTGAAATCCGAGACGGGCTTGGATATAGAAAATGGGTTTGGGTGAGGGTTTTGGGCCTTGGGTATGCCAGGCCCATATCTTCTTTAAGAACAATTCTTCCTCTTCAAGCCCACTTCTAGCCTTTTGGTCTTGTGCACGACATTCTTCGCGGCTTCCTTGTGTAATTCCTCCCGGCTTTTCACTACTTTTCTTCTCTTTTCGCTCCGCAATTCATCCAAACTTTATTTATTACCTAAAAATGCAAAATTAAGTAAGAAAAATATTTATTCTTGAAAACAATGAAAATACAGAATATGGGATAAAATGTAGAATTACTGCGCAAAAGATGAGTTAAAATGCCAACAAAAAGGGATAAATATATGCATTATTTGGCACTCATCAGCTAGCGTATAAAAAGTCAAGATTGAGAGGTTTGTCGATTCGGTGGTGACCTTCGACGGCCGAGATTTGCATCTCAAGAGGAAGGGTAGCCGTTGATCATGGCTACTTATGTTGCCAGCGGATTGGCCGCGGCATGGCTTACGCATACTCTTGGCATGGACAATTAGGGTTTGGTGTTGTGACCAAAGAATTGGCATCGTATCCAAGAGGTTGCCACAATTCGTTTGGTTTGGTGGCAAGTTTGTGTGGCTGAGATCTTCATCTCGAGAGGAAGGGTATCCGCTGATCGCGGCTACCTTCTGTTTGGAAGCCAGCGGCATGATGGCATGGCCGGCATGGCTTTGGCGTCGCCAAATTATGGTTTGGCCGGCACCGTGACCAAAGAATTGGCATCGTAGCGAAGAGGTTGCCACAAGTCGTTTGGTTTGGTGGAAAGCTTGTACGGTTGAGATCTGCATCTCGGGAGGAAGGGTAGATGTTGATCGCGGCTACCTTCCATTTGGAATCCAGCCACATGGTGGCATAGCCGGCATGACTTTGGCGTGGCCAAATTAGGGTTTGGCACCGTGACCAAAGAATTGGCATCGTAGCCAAGAGGTTGCCACAAGTCGTTTGGTTTGGTGGCAAGCTTGTACGACTGAGATCTGTGTCTCGGGAGGAAGGGTAGCCGTTGATCGCGACTACCTTCCGTTTGTCATCCAGCGGCGTGATGGCATGGTCGGCATGGCTTTGGCGTAGCCAAATGGAGCCGCAAGCATCGTGTGGAGTTGTTGGCTTGGTTTAGAGGCGCTGGCATTCTGCGGCTTGGAATGGAGACGTTGGCGTGATGCGGCTTGAAGCCGCTGGCATGGTGCGGCTTGGATTGAGCCGCTGGCATGGTGTGGCTTGGATGGCGTGGCTGGCATGGTTGGCATTCCTTTGGCACGGTGGCGTGGCTGGCATGGTTGGCATGCCTTTGGAACGGTGGCGTGGCTGGAATGGTCGGCATGCCTTTGGAACGGTGGCATGGCTGGCATGGTCGGCATGCCTTTGGCACAGTGGCGTGGCTGGCATGGTCGGCATGCCTTTGGCACGGTGCCGTGGCTGGCATGGATGGTGCATACCTTTGGCACGGTGGCGTGGCTGGCATGGTTGGCATGACTTTGGCACAGTGGCGTGGCTGGCATGGTTAGCCTGCATTTGGCACAGTGCGCGTGGCTGGCGTGGTCGGTGCATACCTTTGGCACGGTGGCGTAGCTGGTATGGTTGGCATGCCTTTGACACGGTGGCGTGGCTGGCATGGTTGGCATGCCTTTTGGACGGTGGCGTGGATGGCATGGTCGGCATGCCTTTGGCACGGTGGCGTGGCTGGCATGGTCGGCTTGCCTTTGGCACGGTGGCGTGGCTGGTGCATACCTTTGGCACGGTGGCGTGACTGGTGCATACCTTTGGCACGGTGGCGTGGCTGGCATGATTGGCATGCTTTTGGCACAGGCGGCTGGCGTGAGCGAAGATGATGCTAGCAAAACTAAGGGTTCTGCCGCGGAACGTAGCATGTATATAAAAAAAGGTACCCAGTGATTCTTGTACTAGCAAGGTGCCGGAATTTATAGTGTATTTGGGACGGTTGTCACATCCTTGTGTCTGGGTAGATTTCACACAGACATATTGAATGGCTCAGTAAATGTGCTAGCGGAGTTATTGGTGTTTATAGATCCATTTTTCTTACAAAGTGACGTCACGTCAGACCAAGGTTTCACGATTTTAACTCTAAGCTAAAAACCACCATCAACAGACTTACAAGCATTAAATTAAAATAAAATATAAAAAATATAAAAAATTGATTGTATATATATTTAAGGGTAACTTTTGTCATTTGTAAAATAAAATAAGGACAAAATGGATAAAGCAATCATTAAATTTTGGTGGGACCAAAGCTTATGCTTTTGTAGCTTTTAAAAGCTCATCCTCCCCATCTTTTAAAAATTGAGGAATCTGGGAAGTGCTTTGGATAAAAAAGCACTTTTATTTTTTTTTACCAAACACCAGTTTCAAAAATTATTGACATATATAGATTTTGAAAGTGCTTTTGAAAAAAAAAAAAAACATTACCAAACCCAGCCTTAATGGCGTAGAATAGTTTTATTGGGTGGAGTTAAATAATGTATTTGGGGGTAGTTAAATAACATACTTGGTGGAGTATAGTAGTTTTATTGGGTAGAGTTAAATAATATCGTGGAGGAAATTCGATGAATATTTTTGGGTGAGGAGGATATGTTGCATTATGATACCGAGAAGGTGGATAAGAAGAAAATAATTATAATGAATAGTTATTTTGGTTTCTTTTTCTCAATTTTATTTTGTTTTGTTGATGGAAGACGGATTATATGGAGTGGTGGTGGAAAGTTTTTTACTGGGTTGTGGTTTTTCTAAACAACTTCTCTTGTATATGGTTCTGGAACGTAAAAATTGATTTTTACTACAGGTGCAAATTTGGGGTATCAACACATCCTTCTAAGATACAACTAACAGCAGCTCTAAGGTCCCATGAAACATCTACGGTTGACTCGTGAGCATGAGAAAAGATATACTGTATCCTGTAAGCACGATTTTCCCCTATACGAGATCAGAGAGTAACCGTAAAATATCCCCATGAGATACAACTGGTCATGTCTACTTTATGCCATGATTTTATCTTAGTTGGGCCTTGTGAGTAATTTCAAGACATATTCGCGAGATAACGACTAATCATTATGCCGCCAGGCCTCGTGACATACCCTTAGAATATTCTTTCTAGATTGCAACCGGTCATGTCTTCCCCATAATATGGACACTATTATGATTGACTACAACACATGTTAGTCACAGACAAATGATCCATAATCTTGTATAAATAAAAGAAATTATTAGGCATACGAGCCTTACTCTCAGTATTCTGAATAAGTCCCAGGTAATTTTAAAGAGACTTTAAACTCTATAAACAAATACTTATCCGATCATATAGGATCTTACAACTACTTGATCATCTGAAGAGTCTTGTACAGAGGCAAGACTCAGGCACAAACCTCTTTCTCAGCCTCTCACACATGCTCATGATGCGTGTCGTAAGTGCAACAAATTAATCAAGATATTTCCCACTAATTAACTAGTAATATAGTGGTAGTAAGAGATTGTTCCCACAGTGAGCTGTGTAATTGATATATTATTTATTCAGCAAAATAATAAAAGGCAAAGGGGGATCGTTTTAAAGTGAAATAAAAAGAATTTAAATGAGAAAATAAATTGATGATCAAGGAATCCTTCGATGTTATCAAGCGGTAGCTGGATAGGTATACTTATCTATATTTCATCAGAACCGTAGAAAAGCATCTAGAGAAGTATTATCCCCAAAGTTCCTTGTGTAACCGGATACCGAAGCGCTCGCATATCAAGTTCTATCCAACCGAACCACCACGTAGTAGCGCACTCAAGGTGTAACCCAATCAGAAGTTTTAAGTTATGTGAACTTAGGTTGATCATAGCAGATAGACTCTTAGCGCAAGGTCCACTTACTGGTGTTGTGTTCACACACTATTGATCTATAGAATCCATTTGCGAGGTCTCACGTTCTCTACTTGTGTAAGGATTATTCAACAATTACCCGGATATCCTAACCCTTTACTAGAAATAGAATGATCAATAGATTAATCTAGCGTACACTCCAAACAATCAATTAATAAATCATAAACCCTAACCATAGTGAAAACAAATGATGATGATAAGAACTTTGAATAACTTGTATAACCCTAACCAATAAAGATCACGTCTAGAACATTGAATTCATCCTCAAACAACAAAGGTTTAGCTACACATGATTACAAATGAGAATGGACCCTTAAAGGGGTAAAACCTAGGTTTCGATGTAAAAGATGTAATATGGGAGGTATAATTCTGTTTCCCAAGGTGTGGTATATCCTCTTAATGTATTGAGGGTCTTCTTATATAGTGCTGACGATATCTAGGGTTTAAAATCCTTCTGGGACCAAGTTTTACACGTTTTAGAAGTCTAGAGTTCGCATAACTCGAACTGTCTATGGTTGGGTTTACCCACCGTAAGTTCCCCTGACTTTACTTATGGTTGGGTTTCCCAACCGTAAGTCTCCTTGAGTTTGTCTACGGCTGGGAAACCCAACCATAGGTGCTTTTGAATCTCCTCATTTGTCTTCCTTTACCATTTTGGCCATAATATTCTTCATTCGACGTCTGATTAAGCTCATTCTTTTTGCGTTCCTTTCGTATCTTCGTCGTCTACAAGATGGTGTGTTCAAATCCTTAATATTTCTTAATTATCACCTACGGTGGGTTTAAAATGCTTTCCGATCCGTAAGCTTCCCTGGATTTGAATTTTCATACGGCTTGCTTTCCTCACCGTAACTCTAACTCTGATACTTCTCGCGAACCTGGTTCATCTACAGTTGGGTTGAGAAGGATTTTCCAACCGTAACTCTGATAAAGTTATTGCTCATTTTCCAATTTTACGGTTGAGTTTGTTGTATTTCCCAACTGTAGGTACTTCTGGATCTTCATTCCAGAAGTGCCTTTTAAGATCCAACTCTTCTTTCTCGTGCGGAATGGATCCTTCTATCTTCTTAGATCTTCCAACCTCTGATTCCATTGATTTTGGATGATTCACCTGAATAAACAAATAAAATAGAAAACAAGAGTAATACAAGGATAATATGCAAGAAATCTAACTAAAACGAGCATGTAATTGACACTCAAATCATGTGAATAAAGCACTTATCAACTCACGACTACAAATTGAGTCTAAATCATGCATACTTATCCAAAAACGATGATAAACCTCTTGAAATTCCACACACTCATCAGAGGGACCCATTAGCAAGGAGACATATGCGGCCAGCCATACGAAGGCTCGGCCTTAGATCCTATCGTGTTCTACACATGATTACAAGGTACTTATTTCCTTTCACGTGATTCATCCTAGTCATATTCACAAATTAGAGAATATTTCTCTATCCTAGTCAACATCAAAAACAAATAAAATTGCTAACTTGTCGACACATCATCGTAAAGGCTGACTCAGTCGCACACGAATATGGGGATTATCAATTTAGGGTTTTGATCTGGAAATCTGCGACAAGTGTGAGAAATACCCGGCTTATTTTCACCACAAAAGAGATTAAAGTCGGTCAAAGGGAATCAAGGATCAACTCATCCTAACTGATCCTTAGTTATTCCTGAAAATATGGAAAGAGTGTTCTTCACATCAAGCAATCCTTATTTTCACCGACTTGATATTAGAGAGGTTTACTATAAATAAGTCATCAATCCACCCAGCAAAATACATCCTCAGAGCAATTCTTCTCGAACCTAAAATTCTTTGTTTTTCTCTTCTTTTATGCTTCCCTCCCTAAGACCAGCTCTATTCAATCCTCTATGACTCAAGCGGACCTAATACGACCATCTCTATTTGTTAAGACGATGGTTGTTCGTGCTTAACCCCCCGAATCTCACTTTCGGATACCCTAAAACCTCACTTTTACCGTTTCACCAATTATAGACAACCACACTAACCATATTATAAGTGTTTTCAAAACCAATCTTTAAATCCATCCACCATTTCTTATTATATTTGTATTTAAAGGAGTGAAAAACTTTGCTTGTCAAAACTATTTTATCAAAAATATATCTACTAGGAACAATGGCATGTTGACATTTTGAAATAATTTACCAGGAAACAATTTTTAACCTATTAGCTAAGGTTTTAGCAATAATTTTGTAAGTAAAATTACAAAAATTATGGGCTTAATTATTCTTTTAAAGTTCTTGGATATTGAGCCTTAAGGATAAGAATGATGAAAATCTTATTAAGATCAACACATATCAAGCCATTAGTAAAAATATCTTCCAACATAGCTATTAGCCTATCATAGAGTGTCCAAAAATATCCCAATACTTATTGTACAATACTCCTTGAAAGTTATCGGGTCTTGGATCTTTTAAAAGGCCCAACTGCTCAATGGATATCTTAATTTTCTCATCACTAACCATCGTAAAAAGAACCTAATTTTTTGAAAAGATGAGGATACCAAGTACACCACAATCTTTTCGATATAAGCCTATACGATACATATCTTGCATGATCTAATATGGACAAAGACTATCAAAAAGATAGCAACCCCAAGATGTCCACTTTGTATATAACATAAGTTCAGAATGAACCAACTATGGGATCAAACCAAGTGTTTAATTAACGTACAAGTGTATTTACTTTATAATTATAAAGACAACTTAAATAATGCGAAAGAAAAGTAAATAACACGGTACAAGATTTGTTAACGAGGAAATCGTAAATGCAGAAAACCCCGGGACCTAGTCCAGTTTTGAATACTCTTAGAATTAAGTCGTTGTTATAGAAAGACTACTACCAACTTCATATAGTTGAGACCAAGTAAACTAACTCCAAGTTACCTAGTTCCTTCAGTATCTCTGCGCCTACTACCAATTTGGCCAACGCACATGAATCCTAATATAGAATCCTCTATCTTAAGTGGCTTCAGCCATTGTGAAGACTTCTACCACTCAACTCATTTGAATCGTATTATGAAACAATAAAGGACTAGCCTTTATCCGGTAACCGCTCTATCAATCCCAAGAACTTAACCAGACATATTGTGGAGTTGTACAAAGGCTCTTTTGTTTAAAAACTTAAACTCCTTCATGTCGTTTTAGATTAACCAAGATCTAGATTATGTAGATAACCAAATATTTATTCACAACCTATCAGATTCAGATCCTAGAGAGAACCACAAAATGATAGATCATCGATATCTACAACAAGCTATAAGATGTCTATTAAGTTACACAAGCTATCTCGGATCCCAGTTAATCAAGTATGCACGAAGTATATCACAAAAATCAGAAACCAGACATAAATCTTCTTGTCGTCAAATCTTCAGTCTTCAATATACCTGCACATATAACTTTAGTCCATTATGATCAATCTCTCACATAGTGGAGTATGTTAACAATGGATGATCACAAGCATATCTAAAAACATATCTGAACTTTATCGATACTTGATCTATTTCGAGTGACCTTATATCATAAGAGAAGGGTCACAAAATAGAGAAATTATGTGAATATCAGGGTTCAACTATCTTTAGTTAATCAAATCAATAATCGAAAACTTAAATAATAATATGATTCTAGTTTCCCACCAACAATACTTATAGATGCTTCTTGATCCAAAAGAAGTCTTAAATAAAGTGTACGTAAGAGATTCTACTAATTAGGTTACTCTCCTTTCCAGTATTGACTACAAAAATAAGTGCATGTATTCTGGGATAAGTTTGTAAGATGAACAAACTTCACTATTTATAGACCAATGTGTATTGGACACCAATGAATTTCCATAACCAAAAATACCAAAGATATACGATAAACACCATGTTTGGGTTTTTTCTAATTCTAACCAATATCCAACTAATATACCGAAATCTTTCATGGATGACAACTCAATATTAGCTAGCGTACAAGTATACTTTGTGTTAGAGCATTGCTCGGTCAAACTCGCAAGTGTTGCTATCTCAAGCTTGTTTGTCAATGTTAATCAAAACTATAAGTCTTGATTTCTAGTCTACTTATAATTATGTCTCGGACTAGGATAGATTGTGTATTTGAGATTTAGACTTCACGACGTTCATCAATTGAAGACGAAGAACTACTAAGGAGAGCTTGTGGAACTTCATCAACAAAAGTATGTGGAGATTGAAATTCATCTATCACTCGGAAAGTCTATTTCTACTATATCTCCTATAGTGAGACAAAAGTCGTATTGCTATATAGTATTCGATTATACACATTTGATATTTCGAGCTGAATTTAACTCGCTTACATATTTCTCGAAATATGTGTTGGTAAACTTTCGCTTCAGCCAAGTTCATCTTATATTCTTCACGAAAGTCAAAAGATGATCATGTGAAAATCGCCTGTTAATATCTTACATGATTTGTGTGATACAGTCATTTGATGTAGACTTGGAATGTTTCGTAATGATTATTTTAATAACTTAAAAATTGCTTTGATGCTAATAGTTCGTGAAAACAACTATTGTCATCCTATAAGAATGTTTGACTGATTAAAATAGAGTTTAGAACACTTAACCACAATTGGGTTATAGTATGCGTACTTGCGTATACTAAACCACATGACATAGTATGCGTACTTGCGTATATGTTGATCCAAGACCGGTTTAGTATGCATACCCGTATGCGTACTAGAGAGGTCATGTGAAGCCCGGGAGCCTTGGTATGCGTACACATACGCATACTGGCGAACTCGGTTGAAGTCCGGTAAATATTGTATGCGTACCCGTACGCGTACTAATTCAATTGTTGTTTTGGATGTGTGGTAGTATGCGTACCCATACGCAAACTGTCGGACGCAATCCAAGTCCGTCTACTTACGTATGCGTACCCATTTGCATACTTGAGTGGGTAAAAGCTCTAGAATCGGTTGTGACATGAACTTATACATTTATGTAATAAGGAATGTAATAAGGAATGAACTAATACATTTATGTAATAAGGAATGTAATAAGGAATGAACTAATACATTCATCTAACGGTGAATATTGATTGCTTTGTTCCCAAGCTATCAAACCTTTATTTGAAGACTATATAAGGGAGAACTCTAGCAACTGGGAAACCTAATCCCCATACCCCTGTGTGATACTAGTTGCGACTAGATTCGATTCTCCTTTAACCTTAGGTTTATTCCAAAACCCTGTAGGTTAATGACTTGAAGATTTCATTGGGATTGTGAAGCCAGACCCAACTATTTTCTCTGTACTATCGCGATTGAGTATTATCTTTGCTAAGATTTTCTTGAGATATATTATCTCTAATAGGTAAGATTAAAAGTAGTCATAAACATCTTCGTCTCATCGTTTATGATTCCACAAAATTTTGTTTCGCTTGCATACGATTAAAATTATTGTGAGGTGATTGATAATACTAGGTTGTTCTTCGGGAATATAAGTTTGGTTTATCGATTGGTTCCGGTGCGCCTTGATTTATCATAAGATGGAACAAAACTCATATGTATTTCTGTGAGAGACAGATTTATTCAATCCTATGGATTTTTCTGTGTAAGACAGATTGGTTTATCAAGTCTTCGACTTTGGGTCGTAGCAACTCGTGGTTGTGGGTGAGATCAGCTAAGGGAATCAAGTGCGTAGAATCCTGTTGGGGTTCATAGACGTAAGGAGCGCAACTGTACCTTGATCAGTGTGAGATTGGTTAGGGCTCAACTACATTTCAGTCAGAAGTTCATTGGTAGTAGGTTATTGTCTGTAGCGACTTAATACAGTGTGGTGTTCAAAGATGGACTAGGTCCCGGGGTTTTTATGCATTTGCGGTTTCCTTGTTAACAAAATTCTGGTGTCTGTGTTATTTATTTTCCGCATTATATTTTTTTATATAATATAAATATCACAGGTTGTGCATTAAGTTCAATCAGTTCTTAAATCCGACCTCTGGGTTGTTGATTGACACTTGGATATTGGTTTGTGATACCATCCAAGTTATTTATCTTATTCAATCGGGCTTGAAAATTACTATTTGTTTGATTGCGGATTGAATTGAGAAATTGAGATATAACTCGTTGATATACTTTTCTAAAGATTGAGTATGACCTTTTAGTTGATTCTGTTGAAAGTATATTGGAGTTTGTCCACTCAGATTGCCGAACGAAATATTGGGTGTGGTTGTTGTACCCCCGCTTTTTCAATTGGTATCAGAGCAGGCAAACATGTTTAAGACCTTATAAGTATGTGTTTGTCGCGATCTGACTATGAACGATAATTTCTCTAAAAAAGCTTCACCAGAAATGGATAAACTCAACTTCTAGCGTGTTCTAGAAACCATCGATAAGGTTGAGAATCCTGATTTAAAAAACTTCATCAATAATATTTGTCTAGAAAAACAACAATTGATAAGGAAAATTGATGGACTTCATTGCGAGATTTATATCAAAAATTCTGAGCTTCGAGAACGTTCTAAAGAGGTAGTTTATCTCCAGAAGAAGTTAGATGAATAAATCTGGATCAACTCTGATCTTGCTGCAGAAATTGCAAAACTTAAGGATTTGAAATCTGTAAAAACGTCTTCAATGGATTTGGGAAACTCCTTTAATTCTTCCTTGAAGAATTGTCGTAAGTCAAGTGATAAGCGAGGTTTGGGATTTGTGAAACCTGATGGTGCTCAGAATTCTTCGAATAAGGATAAAGATGTTGGTACATGTTTGTTTTGTGGTTCTCATAATCACTTTCAACATGTATGTTTGCCTTTCAAGAAAATATTAAAGGTTTCATGCGATCTTCACAAGGAAGCTGTACAACTTTTGTCTTCTCTCAAAAGACATTCAATACTAACAAGAAAGCCTAATATGGTTAATAGTGCTAGTATGGGAGCCTTTGCTCTAAAATCAACATCACCCTTTCAATGGTTCCTTGATAGTGGATGTAGCTGGCATATGACTGGAGATCTCTCGTGGTTTGTCAACAAAAACGACTTTGATGGTGGTCCAGTAACATTCAGAGATGGAAGATGTTGTTACATAAGTAAGAAGGGGACTATCAAATTACTTGGCATTCCTAAAATCCATGATATCGTATACGTTAAAGGTATGACTGCTAATCTTCTTTCGGTTAGTCAAATCTGTGACAAAGGCCACAAGGTTGTCTTCAATGCTAGTGGATGTGACATTGTAGACAAGTCTGGAAAAGTTATTTTTCAGGGATCTCGTGGCAAAAATAACTGTTATCTTTTGGATACTCAGTTTAATGATTGTTGTAATTTGACTAAGGTGGAATCTACACATCTTTGGCATGAACGTTTTTGTCACATCAATTATCTACTTCTAACTAAGATCATTAACAAAAAACTTTTTTAGATTTTTTCCCAAAATCAATGCTAAGATTGAAGGTGTATGAGGTGTTTGTCAAAAGGGTAAACAAATGAAAGTTCCACATAAATCATCTCGAGATATTCTCACTAAAGATCCACTTGATTTAATTCATATGGATCTCTTCGGACCAATTCAACAACCTACAGTGGGTGGAAATAAGTATGCTTTAGTTATGGTAGATGATTACACCAGATTCACTTGGGTGGCGTTTTTGTCTCATAAAAGTGAAACCCTCGATGAATTCAAGATTATTGGTAATAGAATCCAGAATGAACAGGGTCGCAAACTAAAGAAAATTAGAAGCGATCATGACGCTGAATTCAAAGACATCAAGGTGTTTGAATACTATGATACTCTAGGGATTATTCAACAATAGTCACCACCCATTACTCTACAAGCTAATGGAGTTGCGTAAAGGAAGAATAGGAACATTCAGGAAATGGCAAGGTGTTGCTCCATAACAAAAACTTACCGTTAAGGTTTTGGGGAGAGGCAGTCTTTACAGCTTGCTACTTGATAAATCGAGTTTATTTACGGTCAAAGACCTTAAACACCCCCTATGAGTTGTGGTACGGTAAGAAATCCAACTTACACTATCTCAGAGTGTTCAGCAGTAAGTGCTACATTCTAAAGGATCGTGAACAGAAAGGGAAATTTGACTCGAAAAGCGATGAAGGTATTTTTCTTGGCTATGCATCTGACTTTCGTGGTTTCCGAGTTTTTAATCTCAGAATCCAAGTCATGATGGAATCTGAAAATTTTATCATTGATGATCTAAGTAATTTTCGTCATGATGACTCTCCTGTTGAATTGCCTCCAACCGAGACAATTGATAAAATCAAAGAAATTCCAGAAAAAGTAGAAGTTGTTCCAACAGTTACTGATCCTGATGTTTCTAATGATGAGGAGAAAATCCCTAGTCATGCTATTCCTGTTGAACAAGAGCGTGCTTCTCCGAGGCATCTTTGGGTTCAAAGGAATCATGATACTAACAGTATTATTGGAGGAAGAGATTCTACAACTAAGAAGAGAGGACAACTTCAAAATATTTGCAAATTTGGTTGTTATCTATCGCAAGTAAAGCCAAGAAATATTGATGAAGCTCTTAGTGATCCCTTTTGGGTGAATGCAATGCATGAAGAGTTAAATCAATTTCGAAGACAAGGTGTATGAGAGCTCATACCTTGTCCCTCAAATATCAATATTGTCGGTACTAAATGGATATTCAAAAACAAGTCTGATGAATTTGGCACCATTGTCAGAAACAAAGCTAGACTTGTTGCTCAGAGATATTCACATATTCAAGGAATCGACTTTGACGAAACCTTTGCTCTTGTGGCACTCCTTGAGTCCATTCGGTTGTTATTAGCTCATGCTTGTTTTCTTAAGGTTATAAGGTGTTTCAAATGGATATTAAATCCGTTTTCCTAAATGGAAATTTAAAGGAAGAGGTCTATGTCGCTCAATCTAAGGTATTTGAAAACCCTGATTTCCCAGATCATGTTCTTAAGCTCAATAAGGCTTTATATGGGTTAAAACAAGCACCTCGTGCCTGGTTCGAAAAACTAACTACTTACCTTCTTAGAAAAGGTTTTTCGAGAGGTGGATCTGATAAAACATTGTTTACCAAATGGAGTGGGAAAGATGTTGTTATTGCTCAAGTTTATGTAGATGATATCATCTATGGATCAACATCTGAGAAACTTGCAAAATATTTTCAAGTCTCTCTCGGCAAGGAGTTTGAAATGAGCAATGTTGGTGAATTAAAATTCTTTTTGGGTTTACAAATTCAACAACATAAGGATGGAATTTACTTATCTCAAGAAAAATATGCAAGAGATCTTGTCACAAGGTTCGGTCTTGATAAGTCAAATCTGAAACCAACTCCTATGCCTACCACGGGTAAACTACATCGATATGAGAAAGGTGTAAATGTGGATCAAAAACTCTATCGATGTATCATTGGAAGTCTTTTATATCTTATAACTACTAGACCTGATATTGCTTTCAGTGTTGGTTGTTGTGCTAGATTTCAGGCCAATCCAAAGGAATATCATCTCGCAGCTACGAAAAGGATCATACGATACATTAATCACACTGTCGGGTATGGTCTATCTTATACTTTTGATACTAACACTGATCTGACTTCCTATTCAGATGCTGATAGGGAAGGATGTGTGGAAGACAAAAAAAGTACATCAAGGGGGTTCCACTATGTATGATTGAATCTTGTAGCTTGGCATAGCAAGAAACAAAATTTACAATCCATGTCTACATGTGAAGCATAATATATTGATGCAGTCTCATGTTATACTCAACTTCTATGGATGAAACAAATGCTTGCTGATTATGAAATTGACACTGGAATAATGAAGATATTTTTTGATAACTCAAGCGCGATTCGGATCACTGAGAATCCCGTTGATCACTCAAGAACTAAGCACATTGATATAAGGTATCATTTTATTCCAGATCTCTATGAAAATGGTATCATCAATATGGAATTTGTGCCTTCCGAACAACAATTGGCTGATATTCTCACCAAACCATTAGATACTGCCACATTTCAACACTTACAGCAGTCTATTGGTGTTGCTCTGGTTCATTAGTTTTTTCCAAAATTCTTTCCCTTGCACTTATCTCGATCTTTTGGGAATTTGAGTTTGGAATTCCAGTTTGGTGTTGCTTCAATTCTGCATTTGTTTCTAGTAGTTAAATTTTTGTTAAGTATCTTAGTGTTCTAAGAAATCATTTTTTTCTTGTAAAAGTAAGGTCGCTCTTGTTGTTCTTTCGGGAATGACATTTTGTGGGGGAGAGTTCTTATTTGAACTTGTGCTTAATTGCCATATCTTTGTGGGGAGTGCGGTTGTGGAATATTGTAGGAGTTTTTTTGTATCTTTATAAAATCCTTGATGAATGCATTTAGTTTCAATTATATGACTGCATCTAAACAAAGTTGATATGTTCTCTTTTGGTCATGAAGTATCTCTATGAAAATTTCATTAGGATCCCACTAGTTTTCGTACCTTTGCCAATTTATATTGACAAAAAGGGGGAGAATTAATGTGTAGTTCATACTACAAATACATATGGTTTACGGATCATTATGTAAGGGGGTGTGGTTTTCATTGTGATATGAAGTATTGACTAAGGGGGATTGATACATATCACCATAGTATTGTTGTCAAAGTTGTGATACAATTGAACTTTGGTGTAGTGTAATAATAATATGACACTGTATAACAATGATTGGAAGCAACTGTTTTCTCATTGTTATTGTTACGGATCTTCAACAACTATGATGTTGAGTTGAACATGTTCAAAATCACTAGAGTACTTGGAAGTGACGAAGATTTCGAGTAATGTTGAAGAACCAAGGAGATCAAGCATTTGAATGAGAAGCTACAAAATTTATTTATTTTGTAATCCATATATATTGATAGTTTTTTTTACTAAAATTGCCAAATGAGGAGATTGTTAGAGCACTGCTCAGTGAAACTCACAAGCATTGCTATCTCAAGCTTGTTTGTCAATGTTAATGATCAAAACTATAAGTCTTGATTTCTAGTCTACTTATAGCTATGTCTCGGACTAGGATAAATTGTGTAGTTGAGATTTCGACTTCATCAATTGAAGACGAAGAACTATTAAAAAGAGTTTGTGGAACTTCATCAATAAAAGGTATGTGGAGACTGAAACTCATATATCATTCGGAAAGTCTATTTATACTTTATCTCCTATATTGAGACAAAAGTCATATTTCTATATAGTATTCGATTATACACATTTGATATTTCGAGCTGAGTTTAACTCGCTTACATATTTCTCGAAATATCTTTTGGTAAGCCTTCGCTTCGACCAAATTCATCTTATATTCTTGACGAAAGTCAAAAGACGATCATGTGAAAATCGCCTGGTAACATCTTACATGATTTGTGTGACACAGTTATTTGATGTAGACTTGGAATGTTTCGCAATGATTATTTTAATAACTTGAAAATTGTTTTGATGCTAATAGTTCGTGAAAACAACTATTGTCATCCTCTAAGAATGTTTCAATGATTAAAATAGAGTTTAGAACACTTAACCACAATTGGGTTATAGACATAGTATGCGTACTTGCATATATGTTGATCCAAGACCGGTTAAGTATGCATACACGTATATGTACTGGCGAGGTCAGGTGAAGTCTGGGAGCCTTGGTATGCGTACCCGTACGCATACAGGCGAACTCAGTTGAAGTCCGTGAACTATTGTATGCGTACCCGTACGCGTACTAATTCAATTGTTGTTTTGGATGTGTGGTAGTATGCGTACCCGTACGCGTACTGTCGGACACAGTCCAAGCCCGGCTACTTAAGTACGCGTACCCGTTTGCATACTTGAGTGGTTAAAGTTCTAGACTCGGTTTTGACATGAATTAATATATTTATATAATAAGAAATGCAATCACTTGCAAACTATGGCTATAATGTTCATGAATTGATTTGAGTGAATCAAACCGTTTTTGCTTCAATTGTGTTCTTGTATACTTCTTTTATGAGAATATAACAATTGAACAACTCTATAACTAGTTTCATTTGAGTAATTTGAACTAGTTGTGATTAAAATGAAAAAGGTTGATATGAAAGTGTTCATATGGCTAACTTCGGTTAACTATTGTTGAGCCAACCTAGTACACGTTTAGTTACGGTTACCCATATTTAAATGAAGGTACATTTCATTTGTGTGTAACAAGCTAAGTTCATCTAATGGTGGAGAGATATGGCTTTGGTTTCAAGCAAACTTAGCTTGGCTCTTAGATCAAGTTTCATCTAATGGTGAATATTGATTGCTTTGTTCCAAAGCTATCGATCCCTGATTTGAAGACTATATAAGGGAGAACTCTAGCAAGTGGGAAACCTAATCCCCACACTTCTTGTGTGATAGTAGTTTCGACTAGAGTCGATCCTCATTTAACCTTAGGTTTATTCCAAAACCTTATAGGTTAACGACTTGAAGACTTCATTGGGATTGTAAAGTTAGACCCAACTATTTTCTTTGTAGTTGCGTGTTATGATCTTACTTCTACTATCGTGATTGAGTATTATCTTTGCTAAGATTTGCTTGAAATTTATTATCTCCGATAGGTAAGATGAAAAGAAGTCACAAACATCTTTGTCTCATCTTTTGTGATTCCAAAATATTTTATTTCGCTTCCATACGATTAAGATTATTATGAGGTGATTAATAATACTAGGTTGTTCTTCAGGAATATAAGTTCGGTTTATCAATTGGTTCCGGTGCACCTTGATTTATCATAAGATGGAACAAAACTCATATGTATTTCTGTGGGAGACAAATTTATTTATCTCAATAGACTTTTCTGTGTGAGACAGATTGGTTTATCAAGTCTTCGACTTTGGGTCGTAACAACTCTTGGTTGTGGGTGATATCAGCTAAGGGAATCAAGTGCGTAGAATCCTGCTGGGGTTCAGAGACGTAAAAAGCGTAACTATACCTTAATCGATGTGAGATTGGTTAGAGCTTAACTACATTCACGTCCGAAGTTCATTGGTAGTAGGCTAGTGTCTATAGCGGCCTAATACAATGTGGTGTTCAAAAATGGACTAGGTCTCGGGGTTTTTCTGCATTTGCGGTTTCCTCGTTAACAAAATTCTGGTGTCTGTGTTATTTCTTGATAAGCACGTAAGTGCTATATTTTGTACCCATGTTTATATTAGCTGGTACTCGATATTTGACTAATAATATTATTTTAATACTTTTGTAGAAAGTACGAGCGAATCCAATCATGAGAAGAATATCTACCTAAATGAGAGCTAGTTGGCGTTTGCGACACCAAAAGTAGACAGAGCTGAATGGATGGAAGTGTGGCTGTCATGTCAACCAATTGAATTGGTCGCACCATTCAATTACACGGTCAGGGAACGGATACTGGTGGATTTCTTGGTGCACTCAAGTATCCATGCATGCATGTGAAGCCACTAAATAAATAACTAACTACCGGCTAAATAAGATGGAGAAGACAGAACTTGTTCCGAATGGTGTTGAAGCTGGTGAATTATCCACGGACTGAACGGCGACAACGATGAGAAATGGAAGAAATATGGCCGTATTCTGAGATGGGTTAGAAAACAATTAAAAGCAGACGTAAATGGACATGGAGAGCGAGCTTCCAGTAAGTTTTTTTTCTGTTTGCCGTGGGTTTAAATGCATGTGTATGGTACTGTACTATGGAACTGGGGTGTGCTGCAACTGCAATGGGTTTGGCCTGGTGGTAAATGGCGGAGATTAATTAAGATGGAGTTACTGTTGTTCCGAGCTGCCGAGTAGTTGGTGTTGTGGTTGATTAGGAAAGGAATGGCCGTTTTCGTGGGTGGAATATGGATGAACTTGACTGAACGATGATCGATAACGGTGGATAGATTTCAGACCGTAAGGGAGCAGTAGTTAGCTGGGAATGCTGGTGGTGACTGAACTTCGATAGTCACTAAATAGAAATGGGTATCGGCTCAAATAGGATTTGGTGCTTGATCGAGACATAGTTGCGGCAGTTCGTTGCAATAACAGTCGTCGGAGGAAGGAGTTTTGGCGAGACTTATCCGGACAGAATGGAAGAAGAAACAAGAAGTGCTGGATGGCTACAGTTCTTGGTCTGAATGGATATGGAATCGAGGTTCCACTCAAACTGAAGGAAGAATGGGTTCTCAATAATGCAACGACATGGAGTCTCGAGTTCGTATCGAACTATGATGATTATGGCATGTCTGGGAAGATGTGATGCAAATGGAGTTGGGAATCTAGTTCAGTTGGGGTTGTTTGAGAACGTAGAGACAAAGGTCCATATGATGGCTGTGAGCAAGCCAGTGTATGCCGAGACTTAGTCGGACAGTGGAGAAGTCGAGCAATAGAAATGGTGGCAGTGTATATGGACTGAAATTGAGGGTTCTTGGCATGTATGGGAATTGGTCGAACTTATGGAGGAAGGTGCTAATAGGGTCAGAGTGCTGGAGATGTGTGTCGACTGGAGTTTGGAAGGGTGCTGCTGGTTTGCAGTCGAGCAGTCTTGAGATGTAAGTGAAGATGGACTCAGTGAAGTTGGGTTTTGCTGCTGAGCGATGAATATTCGTGGTGTTGGGTGAGAAGTATGATGGATGATTTGATCCGAGAGGGCTTGCCGGTGCTTGTACAACGAGTGGTGACGTGACTCAGAAGCTTAAGAAGTTCGTTGTGGTTATGTGTTTGGATCTGGCAATAAGAGCTGGTAATGGACCCGAATGTATTGGGCCTTGGCAAATGTTGCTAGGTCTTACGTTCGACTGGAGGCACCACCTATATGAAGGAAACGAACAGAAAGTGAAAAGAGAGATCGGCTACTGGACAGAGAGCCGCTAGGCGACGGCCAGAGAGCTTGAGAAGACGAAACAAGGGAAGAAGAAGATTTCCGACGGCAATAACGGTTTAATTTATTTTTTCTCTTTTAATTCATTTTAATGGGTTTTGAGAAATCCATATTCATGTCTTGCTAAACTTTTATGTAACTAGGGTTTATGGTAAAAACTACTTGGGGTATTAGGCTTTTGATTTAAATAATTGAGCAAAGACCCTTATGATTTGAATAGATCAGTTCTTGAATATTGTTTATTGATTGATTGAAAATTAGTTGTTGCTTCACCAGTTTCAAAACCTGTGTGCTTAATGAATTAGTTTTACAAATATATGTTTCTTATTATTTGATGATCCATGCTTCGTTAAAAACTTTGATGGGTTATGCTTAGAAAAGCCATATAGAATTTGTGAACCTATATTTGGTTTCATATAACTTTCTCGCTAATGCAATTTGATGGTGCATGCTTCGGTTTAGTCTTTTGATGTGCCATGCATGCTTAGGGCGTCCCAGTGATATTTGCGACTCTAATACATATAATAGGTGATGTCGATGGAACGAACAATAAACATAAATTCATGAGTTGTGTTTCATTTCAGTAATTAAATAGAAATAGCGGTGGATACTATAAACCCTGGTTACCGACTCTCCCATTGGATTTATTTTGTTAGTTTAGTTTAATTTTATTATTTCGTTTTACATTTCTCATTTTAAAAATCCAAAAAATCATTTCTGGTTAGTTCATTAGAGATATTGATTAGAGTATTTCCACCGCTCCCTGTGGGTTCGACCCGTACTTGCCGTTGTATACTAGTTAGACGCCGTGCGATTGCGGTTATTTACATATAGGTATCTCCGGATCCTATCATTTCTTTTCCACATTATATTTTGTTATATAATAGAAATATCACAGGTTGTGTGTTAAGTTCAATCAGTTCTTAAATCTGACCTTTGGGTTATTGATCGAATTGATTGACACTTGGATATTGGTTTGTGATACCGTCCAAGTTATTTCTCTTATTCAATCGGGATCACATATTCCTATTTGTTTGATTGCGGATTGAATTGCGAAATTGAGATATAACTCGTTGATATACTTTTCTAAAGATTGAGACTGTCTAGTTGATTCTCTTGAAAGTATATTGGAGTTTGTCCACTCAAATTGCCGAACGAAATATTGGGTGTGGTGGTTGTACCCCCGCTTTTTCACTTTGCTAATATATTCTTTAGAGATATATTTTACTTACTTGGAAAGTAAAAACATATAAATTCAAAACTCTAATAAAATATTCTCAAATATTTCGTTTTGGGATCTTACTTTGAGTATCAAAGAATGTCTTTGAACAATAAATAAAATAAGTTTAACACATGTTCAAATTCTCATAATATTGACATGTTGTACTTTCCTAAATAACAACTGATATTCTGAAATCTATACAGTGTATACGTAAAGCGAAAATACAATTGCTATTAGGGATCGGTCTTGCAAGTGATCCCCAAGGTAGGGACCAGTCCTGCTAGAGATCCCAAATAGGAATCAAACCACTAATAATCCCTTGGTCCCTTTCAACCGCGAGACAAGTTTCGCAAGTTTACTTCCTTAAACTAATGTAGTTAAACATAGTTTTCAAAGCATGAAATTATCCCAGAGTTCATCACACAATCTAGTAACGGATTACATAGATAATGTTATGTCGCATGTACGAAGTTCAAAAGACAAATGTTATACTTTGTATTCTCATATACTAGATTTGTAACATAACATGTATATTATTCCTTGACACTTTGATCATAATGTAATGATCAAGTCCTTAATACTAGAGATTCATATATATAACTTTTCATGTTATGTTTTTGTTGAAAGTAACGTAGATAGAAATGGAAACGAGTCAAGACTTGTATTACTAACCTCAAGCACAAGGATGATGTGTTTTTTGATGTCGAAATATTTTCAGGTTTTTCAGAGTAACACGAGTTTGTCTCAACATTTCTAGACTTCCCATTATAACCTAACAAAGTTGACTCTAGTAACCTAATCAAACAACTCAAGTTTTTTGGAAATAAAATATGACAACCAAACTTGACATACCAACACTTGGTGGGTTCAAACAAGCAATTCTCTAACATTCTCCTCACTTGTAATAACCTTTGGGAGAAAACTAGATTTTTCATTATCATCTTTACTATCCCACCTATGGTTTATGAACAAAGAACTAAAGTGGCGCATGGTCCTAAATAACTTTCTTATTAGCATGCTAAATATTGGTATTACTTATCCTAACAACAGTAGCTAAATGAATAACTTAGTACTCAAGTTCCCTTCAGCCAGCCATTGTATTCTGGGTTTTTGGTTCCACAACAGGCAACAACTCCCCTATTAAGCAACCAACTTAACCATCAAATAACCTTTATTAGTTATTAGTTATTAGGATTAATGTATGGAATAGACTTAGCTCTGGCGACAAAAAAGGCGAACAAAGAGGCGAAAACATGCGGCAAACCTAGATCCAATTTCACTCAATTGATCTTAGGAATTTCTTACTTCTCTTCCCAATCTTCTTCGATTTCAACTCAAAGATCCACTAATTGATCAAATAAGTACCTTTCAACTGATGTCCTTATTTCTCTGCATTTAATTTCCTTGTGTTTTGTTTCCGTTTCGTTTCATCTGTTGTGTTTCTAATGTTGTGTTTAAATTTGATTCATTGAATCTGTGATAAGTCTTAGTGTGTTAAAAGATGCCGGATTAGTTAATACTAGATAATTCCCTCGTCAATTCACTAAAATTGGGTTAGGTTAGCTTCCTTACTGCTATTGTCTTGAATTTATCTATACTCCTTTCTTTTTTACTTTGAGCTTTCTGAAATTTTGTTTTGGTGTGGGTGTTGTATCTTTGTTTCCGAATTATGAGTATACTTTCTTGGAATGCCCGAGGTTGTAACATCCCAAAAACTTTTAACCATCTGAAATTCCTTATGGAAAATCATAAACCTGACTTAGTCTTTCTATTAGAAACTAAAATGGGTTTAGAAAAAATGGACAATACTGCTAGGAAATTACAGTTTAAAGATTGGATTGTTATTCCTTCTGTCGAAAAATATGGGGGTCAAGTAGTAGCATGGACAAGTGCAATAGAAGTGAAATTGGTGGAAATAAACTTGAATATCACTACTGTCTCTTTTAAAACTAGGGGTATATTATGTTTTACTTCTTGTATGTATGGTGATTTGAATTCTCAAGGAAAGAGCAGACAACGAGAATATATTCAAACTTTGAGTGAACAAATTAAGAATCCTTGGATGGTAGTGGGGGATCTTAACTTTGTGTAAGACCATAGTGAAAAAGAGGAGGGAATGACTCTAGTTCTAGTGATGTTACTGTGATCCAGAGTGTGATTCACCAGATTGGTTTTATAGATTTGAGGTATGTTGGTGATCCGTTTACATGGTCAAACCAGAGGGAAGGTGCTGAAAACATAAGGGAAAAAATAGCTAGAAGCCTGCTGAATGTAGAATGGTTTGATATCTTCCATAATGTTGTTGTTCATCATTTATCTAGAGTTGCATCAAATCACTATCCGTTGCTGGTAGTTTTGAATCCTGTCAAATTTAAACATAATGGACCATATTAATTTTTTTAGAGGATGGATTGAACATAAAGAGTACAAGCTATTCTTAGAAAATGCTTGGCATTTTCACAAATTAAACTCTGATATGAGCAAACTGTTGCATGATTTATCAGAAGACTTTAAAGACTGGAATAAGAATTTTTTTAAAAATATCTTCCAAAATAAAGAACTTATTTTGAAGAAAATTGATAAAGAAAATGCTAAGCTTGGTCATCTAGTTTCTAGAAAAGTTTTGAAAGATTTAGAAAAAGAAGTAGATACTTGGAGTAAGACTGAAAATATATATTGGCTTGAAAAGAGATAAATTTTTTAAAGAACATGACAGATGCACGAAATACTTTCATGTAGTTGCATTTAATAGACAAAGGCATAACACAATCCATTCTTGAGAGATGAATCTGGTCTTTGGATAGAAGGGAAGGATCAATTAGATGTGCTTTTAAAAAACCACTTCGCTGGTATTAGTACAACCGCAGGAACTAATATTGATCCTTTATTTGAAGTTGTTATACCAAAAGTAATTTCCGAAGTTGAAAACGAATACTTAATTAGGATCCCGAATAAGGACGAAATTAGAACTATCTTTAGTATGAATGCTTGGGGATCACCGGTTCCAGATAGATACCCCCTGGATTTTTTCAGACTCATTGGAATATATTAGAGTCCGATGTAGTTGCTTTAGTAGTCAATTTTTTTAAAAAAGGGAAACTTCCAGAGAATCTAAATGAGAATTTCATTTCTCTGATCCCTAAGAACGAGAATCCGGTCACCCCTGTAGATTTTAGGCCGATAAGCCTTAGCAATGCCTTGTACAAGCTCATTTCAAAGCTTTTAGCTACTAGACTGAAATCTGTCTTGGATAAGATAATTGCACCAAATCAATCGGCTTTCATCCCAAAAAGACAAATAGTAGAAAATATCGTCATAGCTCATGAAATATTGCATACCATGAATACTAGTAAGTTTAAGAAAGGTTATCTGGCATCAAAAATAGATATCTTCAAAGCATTTGATAAGATGGAATGGAACTTTATTGTGCATATGTTTCATAAATTTGCTTTTAGTTAAAAATGGCGTGACTTGATATTTGAATGCATTTCGACGTTGAAATCTACAGGTCTTCTAAATGGAGTCTTAGGCCTGCAATTCAGTCCATCTCGGGGTATCCGAAAAGGATATTTTTTTATCTCCATATTTGTTCATAACAACTTTAAAAGGGTTATCTAGGATGTTTTTGCATGCGGAAAGGACTAAAAAATTCTCCGGGGTTCAGATAAATAAAAATTATCCTGTTATTTCCCATATTTTATTCGCTGATGATTGTTTTATATTTTGCAAAGCTGACATTGCTGAAGTGAGACATCTGATGAACATTCTGGATACTTTTACTAGATCTTCGGGTCAGAATATTAATTATCATAAGTATGGAGTGTTTTTCAGTAAAAGAGTTCATCCTAAACACATAAAAATTCTGGCAAGAATGTTAGGAGTGCAAAGAATATCCAAGGATGAAAGATGTTTGGGTACTCCTTTATTTTTTGGTCGACATAGAGCTTTAAATTTTTAACCCCTTCTTGAAAAAGCTTATAGGACTTTGCATGGTTGGAAAGCTAAATTATTATCCCAAGATGGTCGTAATGTTCTCATTAATTCGTCTTTATCTGCGTTTCCATGTTACCAAATGCAATGCTTTGAATTTCCAACTTCTGCGTTAGATAAGTATGATCAAATACAAAAAGATTTTTGGTGGAATAAAGATAACCCTAGAAAAGTTTATTATCGAAAAGCTTGGTGTAAGATTTGCACTCCTAAAGTATGTGGAGGATTAGGGATTAGAAACACTTATAAAATGAATGTTTCTCTTCTTATAAAATTGACTTGAAGATTAATAAACAATCCAAATGCTTTATGGGTTAAACTCCTTAAGGGTAAGTACTTTCCAAGAACACATCCATTTCACAAAAACAATAAGTACAATGTGTCTTGGGTTTGGTCAAGTATTAGAAAAGGATTAGAGGTTGTTAAGAATAATAATGTTTGGGAAGTTGGTAGAGGTAGAAACATTCATATTTCTATTGACAATTGGATTCCTAATATTGGTGTCTTGAGTAATTGGCAGCATGATGAATTGAAATATGTCTATGATCTTATGGATATTCATGGTGATTGGAATGTTTCTTTGATTGCTTCTGTCTTTACTCCACACACAACTAATATGATTAAATCCATATATGTTAATACCAATAATGAAGAAAGATTGCGATGGTTAGGAACCAAGAATGGAGAATTCTCTACTAAATCTGCATATATGATTCTCTCACATGATCATAACCATAATGCATATAAGTTCTGGAAACAAATTTGGCATATGCAAACATTGACCAGAATTAATCTATTCATTTGGAAGATGGCTGATGATTGTTGTAGTAATTCGATTGCGGTAAATAAGGATTCGTTGCTCGGGCTTGTAAAGATTTAAAAATTAAGATATATACAGAATATATGTCACAAGATCAAGAGGAACCAGGACTCAGGATTCCAATGTGTTTCATATTCAAGTGGCTCAGAAAATAATCCTAGGCGATTATAGCTCAAAATAAAAAAAGTATTAACTCTATCTTTGCCAAATTAGATTCCATAAAATATTACTTGTATATTATAAGCATGGCACATCAAGAATCCCTAGGATAAGCATGTTCCATCAAACAAAATCACAAGTAATTAATTGAAATCATAAATCAATTAAAATCGGTGCAAAAAGTAAATTAAGAATTATTTAAATAACCACATGGCTGAAAAACAGCTTCCTCCATCATCCCAGTATTGGGGTTTAGCTACTCATAATAATCATGTTCTCAAAATACATACTTGATGCTCAAAATATGATTAAAAGAGTGAAAAATATAAAACAGTGAAACTACGACCCTCTATAAGCGTCCAGAGAAGAACGATACCAGAGAACTGCAGTAAAAGAACGACACTCCGCTGCTGCTGTTGATGCTGCTGAAAATAAGTCTGCCCTGGAGAGTCTGTTCTTCGTGTTCTTCGAGCTTTGTTAATGGCAGCAGCAGCAGCAGGTACAATTCCTGCAACTCTTCCTGCGCCTCTCTGTTGGCCTCCCAATCGACCCCTAACTCTTCATCCCTCTTCTCTGACATAAAACCAACTATTTATAGGCTTTAAATCCCCTTGAAACTCGATCAAACCCCTTGGAAATCTCCATTATTCTTTACGGGTTGTTTGAAGAATAATCTTCTTCTTGTTGCGTTACAGGCTGTTTCTAGCTATTCTCTCGTCTCAAATATCTTCTAGGACTTTTACCCAACTGTTTTGATGTATATCCCACGCAAGATATCCCATAAATCTCTCAAACTAATCTCAAACCCTAAACAGAAACCGTGTGCACTGTCTTGACTTTGTGTGGATTTTCTGACTTATCCAGCCCAATTAGATGGGTCTAATCGCTTCTAACAGGTCCCTTATGTCTTGTAGAGTCCGTGGGTACCAAATTTTCCCGTTGAATCGCCTCCTAGGTCGCTCAAATCCTTGATCCAAAACTGTTGACGCTGCTGCCTTTTTTTCCGCCAAAATCCAGTTTTGAAACTTTGAAGATGACCTCCCCCTATCCAGTTCCGGTGTCCCTTTAGTACATGCCCTGAAATGGGGTACCCCTTAGTAATTAGTTTACCCCTTATCCAAAGTGAGAGTCCGTATAGTAATTTTCTCCCACGAGCGCAAAAACTACTTTTTAGCCAATTTCGCCGCAAAAGCTTATTTCTCCAAAAACACCTACAAAGACATAAAATAACCAAATAAGTACAAAATCGAGCACTAACAATATAAACAATTGGGACAAATTAGACACATAAATGCGTCTATCAATGATGTTTTACCACTTAAAGCTAAAATGAATGGGGTGTTAAAGCATGTGGATCCTTTGTGTGTTTTATACAGTTCAACACATAATGAAACATCTGCTCATTTATTTACTTCTTGTAATTTTACACGAGCTGTTTGGTTTGGTTTGGTTTGGTTTGGGTATTCAGATTCCTAGATTCAATGATAATTTTCTTGACTGGATCAAATCTTGGTTCTCTTCATCCCTATCCAACTAGAAAGAAATTTTCAGTATTATATGTTGGCAGGTTTGGAATCATCAGAATTATGTGATGTTCAAAAATACCAAACCTAACCCGACTGACTGTATCAAAGCGATCCAAAATTTCACAAATGAATGGGAGATGACTTCAGAGAGTCCAATATTACAACAAATATTGGGAAAAACTAGAAATACTCATACTTCTAATAGCCTGGATGAGCCAAGACATGAAGTTTTCTATGTGGACGCTTATTTTGAAGAAGCTGATGGATCATCTGTATTAGGTTAATATTATGGTTATATAACAAAATAGCTGATATTCGTTTCTTTTCAGGGAGTTCCACAAGCCCAACAGCAGCAGAAGCCATAGTTATTCAACAAGCAGTGCAATGGGCAACAAAATTAAACTTTTCTCCTAGCAAGATTATAGCGGACTGCAAAGTTGTTGTCTCTTTTCTGAACAAATGAACGTCTACTTGTGATTGGAAAACGCAAACTATTTTAAAGGATGTGCCGTCTTTTGTGTGTAATAATAGTACTGTCGATATTAAGTATGACACAGGGACTTGAATGGGGAAGCCGACAAGTTAGCTAAGTGGAGTCGTGTAAAGAAAACGTTTTTTTGTTCCTGATGACTCTAGATCTTATATGTTGAAATGTAAAGTCTTGGATGGTATTGTAAAGGGTCGAAATATTATGTTGTATAACGATTAATCTTTAATGAAGTTCCGGTTTATTAAAAAAATATATTAAGATTAATGTCAAAAGCCTCTTGAGTAAATATTAGAGCTTCCTTAACCTCAGATATTTGTTTATTTTTTCATGTGACCTAAGGTCATTTTAATCCATCTCCCATCACCAGTATGAACATTCCTAATTCTAAACAAAAACTTATTAGATTATATGACGGACTGGAAAATCACGCCTGTTGCGCCCATCCGCATGCCAAAACTCCCCGACGTGCCACTCATAACGCAGTGAATAGGCCTTAAAGGTTCTCTTTTTGTCAGAAAAATGCACTTCCATTTTCCGTTGGAAGCATACTTCGCAAGCATGATACCTCAAATGTAGCTTCCACACAGTTCCAACTTACCCTTGTTCAGCGCAGGGTTTACAACCATAAAGGCTAATATCGATGCATTATTGCATGCATCACTGGTTTCCGAGTCTTGTCCAGGCATAAGGCATATTCCTTGGAATTGCACATATGCCATTGCAAGCCTATTCCCAGTTCCCTTACTTCACTAAAAATTTCCTAAAATAACAAGAACGGCTTTCTGAATCCCTAAATGATGAAATTTAACTAAACTTGGGGTACCATGTGGATATAAAGATGGACAAGTCTTGATCTTTGGGACGTTTCCTATCAAAATGGACACCTCTTGAGCTAAATTGCGATACTCGAGTCCTTAACTTCCAAATAATCTAGCTCACGTGCTATAACTTATTCATCTGCATCAGATCATTCAGACTCATGCCGTACTTGTACGTAATGCATCATCCGTGTGATGCAAAAGGATTATGCAAGCTCCCCTAACTTGCATACCTATTTACTTTTTTTTTATCATGCCCAATACACAATTGGTGCATGCCTACGTCGAACGACTTGATATGCAGTATGAGCATCCAAGGAATGAACTGCAACATACCCCATCAACAATCATCTGTTTCCTCGTTTTCCAAGCCAGATAATATGAGTTACCGTAATGTTCCAATCACCTCGCAATCAAATGATATGAGCGACAAAGTGCTGGATCACTAATGTTGTAACTCATTGCAGCTGCTTACATACCCTCCTTCCTATCTTGAAGGGATTAACCATTAATCGTAGTTCATCGATGCCGGGAAAAGAAACTAAAGACAATTGTTGCAAGGCCAAAGCCAAGAAATAACCTAGTTCGTATATGCAAAGGAGATGCATAAGGACGTGCATAAACTTATGTTTCGTCTTTCTTGAGTTAGCTTTTTCAGGTAAGCAACACATGATAATGATGCTTACTTATCACATATGCTGTACCACCTAAGCTACAAGCTTAATGGCGCATTCCTCCTTAATACACCTTCAACCAACTACCTCTCTCTATGTATGTCTTGTTGATATTTTACAAATTAAAATTCTGGACCACTTTGCCACTCACCAAGTACCACTTTCTCGAGGAAACATCCACCACTTCTTCGAGGAAACCATCTACAACTTCCTCAAGGAAAAACATCCATAATTAAGGAAGCCTCACAACATAATCGTTCCAAAGTATCATTAATGCTTCCACTAGTAAGTTTCACAAGCTTAAGACGAGGCTTCATCTTGTTTTATGACGCATCTTTGATTACACGTCATCCAAAAAGTGTCGGTGTTACAGATTCAGTACCAAAGTTATGGTTATTCCAACAAAAATCAACCACATTTTTCAACTAATCTTCAGTCCAAATGACCTCACACCTAAAAGGTATATGTTTTTAAACCTCGTAACATGATTAGTATCAACCAACATGATAGCCTTATGAACATTGTTCAGGTAAGGGAGATCATAAACCCCGAGCATCAGGAAAGCTTTTCTCCAAAAGTTATTCACCATCGTACTATCTAATCTTCCACTTATGTTAATGACACCAGTTTTGAGATCCTTCCATTTGTAGAAAAACCCCCCTTCACAATAACAGAATAATTTTATTAGAGTAGGATACTATCAAATAAGACATCCCCTAGCCTGCTACTTTGGATGGGAATAACCCAAGTAACCCTAGAATAAAAAAATAAGCAGCTCCAAAAATGCCCTTCCGCGGTGTCTGATGCAAACGGATGGCTTTAACTCATAATATGTGCTAGGTCTGACCTGGGCAGGGGCATCTTAAAACTATTAAAACCTCAAACCTACTTCTCTTCGGAAAGAACAAAACGGAAAAACACCATTAGCAGCTGCCTCCGCTGCTATCATCTTCTTAAGAAAGAGAAGAACGCTACTGGTATAATCTTCTTCTAGGGTTACTTCTTCTTTCCCCTCTTTGTAAAATCTCTTTGAATGGTAAAAAAACCCTTGATTGATGTCTTTAAACCCTAATTACTTAAACCCTATAAAGTTTCGATTTTTCCTCAAGTATATCAGTTTCTGCACAAACCCTTTGTAATCCCAGTTTGAGAAATCTTGTTATTAGTCTAAAGAATCTTTCTTATTGTGATACTAACTAGCTGGGTTTTGATTTTTTGTCTGTTCTAGATGTTGCAGAGAGGAAAAAAATGTTAGTTTTGTTTGAAACTCCAGCAGGGTTTGCCCTGTTTAAGGTTCTAGATGAAGGAAAGCTAGATCAAGTTGAGGTAACAACTGCGATTCTGCTCTTTAATCATACTATTTCAATTTGGGTTCTTCTCATTTGTCTCAGAATCGATCTCTTTTTTGTAGGATTTGTGGAAGGATTTCTCTACATCAGATTCAGCTAGAAAGGTATTGTTGTTTTTTCTGTAATAAATTTCCCCTGTTTGTGTGATGTGATGTACCTCAGTGTTATGCATGTTGTTGAATTCAATTTTTATGCGTTGCTGATTTAATCATGATTCTTATGCCTGTAATCAGATTGTAAAGTTGAAAGCTTTTACAAAGTTTGAAAACACCGCTGAGGCGTTGTCAACTGCTACATTACTTATTGATAGCAAGCCAAGCAAGGGTCTTCGTAAGTTCTTGAAAGCTCATTGCGACGGAGAAAAATTGGGAGTAGCTGATTCCAAGCTTGGAAATGCCATTAAGGAGAAACTGGTATATCTCTTTTGCTTAGCATACTGCATTTTTGGTGTCAATGCGCTTATGCATGTGCTTTAATAATGTTTTCTTGTTTCAGCAAATTGATTGCGTGCATGATAAGTCTGTGATGGAGCTGATGAGAGGTGTCAGAAGCCAGTTGTCTGAACTTATTTCTGGTCTTGGTGTTCAAGATTTAGCTCCAATGAGTTTGGGTTTGTCTCACAGCTTGTCTAGATACAAGCTTAAGTTCAGCCCAGATAAGGTAAAATCCTCTTAATAAGTGAAGTGTTTGCAGCATGTGAACTTAAAAGGGCTTTGTTAGCTTTGATGACTTGTCTTGTTGCTTGTACTCTGGATAACTATTTTTCATGATGAAATTGTTGAGAAATCGTTTTTATATATTCTCGTGGGTTGTTTGTTCGGTCGACTAGAAATGCTAAAGTCATTCTTGGGTGTTTTCTGTAGTCCATTGATTAAAAATGCGAAAGTTGAGCCCTGGAAAGTGGGTTGAAAATTCTAAGCCACTTATATGATGAAGTGTACTTAGAATTTTTGAGCTTCCTTTGAATTTCATAAAATAAATTAGGATTGAAACAGTTGTTTGGATTTATGAATTGCCTGTGAGGATCAAACTTATTTGGAATTACCGTCTGATATCTTTGATGTTAACCATTGGCTGTTTGTCTGAGGCATTCTATCTAAATCATATCTAAAGTTAGTGTTTTTGATTTGGTCATTCTGTACATGTTATTTACGATGGGGATGGTTTTCTGGCTGAAAGCCTCCTAACTTGTCGAAGTGAACAAATCCCTGTGTTCGTAAAATTCATGGTAGAAATTAAGTTCTGTTGACGTTGTTGGTCCTCTCCGGAGTTCCACCGTTGTTTGAACAGTCTCATATTCCATTGCCTTGTGGAGCTGCGTTGTGGCAATTACCTCTTGGGACTGGCCATGAGACAGATATTCTTTTAGTTATGCCTTGTCCCCAGTAGGATTTCGTCCCTACTCATTTGAGACTCTTTCATGTACCTTAATTGTATAGTTTAAAAAAAATTCAGCAGAATGTCTCTTTTGATCATCTGTTGTTGTTCTGTCTAACTTCACTTCTTATTTTCTTCTCCTATATTTAGGTGGATACCATGATCATTCAAGCTATTGGTTTGTTGGATGATCTTGACAAAGAGCTTAATACATATGCTATGAGGGTTAGGGAATGGTACGGATGGCACTTTCCAGAACTTGCAAAGATTGTATCTGACAATATCTTGTATGCTAAAGCCGTGAAGCTGATGGGAAACCGTACAAATGCTGCAGACCTAGATTTCTCCGAGGTAGGATGATTCTCTTTCATGCTACATATTATATAAAAAAAATTATTTTTCAGTTTATATTGGGCGAGCTGTAGGTACTGATTTGTTTTATTATTTCCAAAATATTGGGGGTTTTGAAGTCTTCGTTGTATTGTTTCTTTAGGTTTTACCAGAAGAGATTGAGACTGAACTGAAAGAGGCAGCTGTCATCTCTATGGGAACCGAGGTCAGTGAATTGGATCTGATAAATATCAAGGAGCTCTGTGAGCAAGTGTTGTCTCTTTCCGAATATAGGGCCCAACTCTACGATTACTTGAAAAGCAGAATGAACACCATTGCCCCAAATCTTACTGCCCTTGTTGGAGAGCTTGTTGGAGCTCGTCTCATAGCTCATGGTGGTAGCTTGTTAAACCTTGCTAAGCAACCTGGAAGCACTATCCAGATTCTTGGTGCAGAGAAGGCCCTCTTTAGAGCTCTTAAGACTAAACATGCTACACCCAAATACGGGCTTATCTACCATGCTTCGTTGATTGGTCAAGCTGCTGCTAAACTCAAGGGAAAGATATCTAGAACTCTGGCAGCCAAAAGTGTGTTGGCCATCAGATGCGATGCTCTGGGAGACGGCCAAGATAACTCCATGGGTCTGGAGAATCGTGCCAAGGTATGAGATCAGAACTTTTATTTTTGTACTTTCAAAATATATCTGTCGAACCCGTTTCTGATTAGGATGTTCTTGTGCAGCTTGAAGTACGGTTGAGGAATCTCGAGGGTAAAGAACTTGGTCGTTCTGCTGGATCCACTAAAGGCAAGGCCAAGATTTCAGAATATAACAAGGACCGGAAGAAGGATACAGGAGCTCTCGTAACTCCTGCACAGGTTGGTTTCGGCTCCAGTTACTTTAAGTGATTTAGTTTACCAGGTGACTATCGTTTACTGATGGTTTCTTTGTGTGTGAAGACGTACAATTCCTCAGCTGACGCAGTACTAGGAACACCAGCACCTTTGGAAGATTCTGATGTAAAGAAGAGGAAACAAGTAGAGACTGAGGAACCAGCTGCTGAGGTGGGAGAGAAGAAAGATAAAAAAAAGAAGAAGAAGAAAGAGGAGGTTGAGGAGATAGAGGTGGAAACACCTAAGAAAGAAAAGAAGAAGAAACGTAAGGCTGCTGAAGCTGAACAAAATGTCGAACAAGAAGATGGGGAAGCAAAGAAAAAGAAGAAGAAGAGAAAGCATGAGGAAGAAGACGAGGCAGAAGCTCAAAGTCAGAAAAAAGACAAAAAGAAAAAGAAGAAGAAGAGCGATGCTTGATTTTAAGGTATGATTGGTACGTTCTCGTGAAATTATCTAAGTTTTGTGTTTTTGGTATGTTCAAATTTGCATCCCCCTTTTTGTTGTCTACTTGTCTTAAATCTTAATGAGCTGAGTTAAACATAGAAGAAAAAAGTATATCTGCTTTTGTTGATACTATCTTACGAGAACTGCTTGTTATCTTTATTTTCTGGTGCCAAAACAGTATATTTGTGTAAAGACTTTTAACTGGTGGCAATTTCTTTGTTTTATGCAGTTCTGGAAGAAATGATCTGTATTGATCCGGAGATCTATCAGACTATCATCTTTACTGTAGTCCCTGTCGGCTTTGTTTACCAGGAAGGTCTTTTTCTTTTGCATCAAAAGCTGGAAAAGAATGTATAAATGAGATCTCTTTTGTTTTGCTTTTCACATGTTGAGAGAGGAATGGTTTCTTTATTTTATTTTTTTGTTCAGATAGTTAATGTTATGAAACCATTCTCTTTAGTGTTTAGAGGAAGTAGGTATTAGTTGATTAACACTAAGAGAATGTATAACTTATTGAGATTTGCTAGCATATATAATTATAAATTTAGTCGATGATATTAAATTTAGTGAAGTTCAGAAGAATTTATCTGCGCAGGTGACTGCAGTTGCACAAATCTCAATATGTTGGCAAGGTGCACCAACATATACTCCATAAGCTATGTTTGGAGTAATATACAGCCCTGCTATGTTTGGATTTTGGTTTCCTCTTCTTTTGATTTTTCCAGGATTTTTGAACTGTAAGGAGAGTTTCTAAAGTGGTGTTGGCCGTTTTTGTGGTGTATTAGGAGGCCTTGGTTTTAAAAAAATGATCTGTCGGATTGATGAACATGACAGTACAATTGCAGTTGGCTTTGCTTCTTTAAGAACCACAGTAGTTCAGCAGCTTCCTACTGCATTGCAGGATGGTTCGGCTTTCTTTTCTTTTTTTTTTTGAAACTGAAAGAAGATATATTGAAATTTAAGAGTTTGCATATGATGCTCCTCTGCTAGAATACTATGAATCTTAGTAGGAGGAGACGTAAACCAAACTCTATTAAGTTTTTCAACTCTAGCTACTTTAGACAATATGTCTGCTATTTTATTCTTCTCCTTTTGCACATGATCTAAGTGCCAGGAACTAAAAAGATGAAAGAAAACCTGCAGCCTCCAATCTATGCTGAAAGCATTCTTATTAACAGCTTCAACTACCAGCTTTGAGTCCATCTGAAAGTAAACATTCTGCAAGTCCATTTCTTTTGCCCACTTCACTGCTTCCCATAAGCCCTTGCACTCTGCATACTCTGGACTCCAAGCCTCAGCTAGGTAGACGCGTTTGGATCCTTTGTGATGACCTGCAAAATTACGAATGATAAGTCCATTGCCACCTGAATTATTAAGATGAGAACCATCACAGTTAATAGTTAAAGCTCCATTTGGAGGAGGAGACCAATGCAGATCATGTCTGATTTGCCTATTGGTAATGACAGGCCTTTTTTGAGACATCTCTGTGAATTCAGATAAGAAGTTCCTGCATTTCACAATGATTATATCTGGAGTGACAGTCATTTCTTTGAAGAGTTTATCACATCTTATGGACCAGATGCACCAGGCAACAATTGCAATTCTGCAGATGCTATCTTCTTTGATCTGACCAGCTAGTAAGCTATCAAAGAAACTGCATATCCAGTCTTCAAGGCTGATGTTGTTAGGAGTGTGAATACCCAAAGCTTTCAAACCAAACCAGCTTAATCAGAGAACATCCAAGAATGCAGTGAGAGGGAGTTTCCAGGTGTTGGTTACAGAAAGGACAACTGTAGTCTCCATTTTGAATCACATAGGTGAGCTTATCCCTAGTAGGCAAGACACACTTCCATAAGAATTGATTAATTCTTGGAAGAACAGGCAGCTTCCATAACCTCTTGAAAATACTCTTCATTCTAGGACTGACCATAGTAATGGAGTTGTTCTCTTCATACATCTTCCTAAAGGCAGATTTCACTGAGAAATGATCATTTTTCTCCAAAGTCCACACCATTTTGTCTTCATAATTGGTAAAGAAGTCCATTTTCAGAATTAGACTTACAGTGTAATCTTCAAAGAGAGAAGATATTAAAGGATAATTCCAGCCCACAGGATCTGAAGAGAAAATCTGATGCACATACTTGTAATGTACTGCAGTTGAGGCTCCTGACTTGGGAATGGGAGGATCAGCAAGCCCTTGCACCCATTTATGCTTCCAGATTTGAATTTTTTGACCATTCCCAATACTCCAGAAACTATACTTCTTGATGAATTCTAATTGAGAGCTAATACTTGTCCAAGACCAAGTGGAGGAAGAACTTTTTTTGATATTGAAATAGTCACCATCAGGGAAGTATTTGGCTTGCAGAGATTGTGAGCAAACTGAGGTCTGATCATTACATAGTCTCCATGCTGATTTTGCTAGGAGGGCTCTGTTAAACAAATGTAGGTCTCTGAAACCTAGTCCTCCATCTTCTTTAGGCATATTCACAGCTTTTTGTCCGTTTTTGTAATGAATATAGGTCGTGCAACTGCGGTGGTAGCAGTGAAGGATGCTTAAACCAAAGAACTAGAAGCAACTTCTCAATTGCAAGCATGTCGTTAAGGATTTGGCATAATATATCACTATTTTATTAATGCTCTGTCCCGACATTATATAATGTGAATTGTTCGTAATCTGCAAGTTACAAGACTGAATTAGAAGAGTCAACAAGCTTGAATCTTCCTTGTTATGTAGAGCACAAAGCTTTTTTTTTTCTCCCAGTTTGTTGTTTCGAATAACTTCTGTAGTAACTGAGTTTCAGTAAGTATCTAAAAGGAGTAGGATAACTTCTAATAGCTGGCCAAACCAGGTTAAAAGCTTAGACGCCGCTTGTCGTATGCTGACTATTTGGCGAGAAAGAATGGCTAAAAACAATGACAGATGAATCTGACATAATGTACAGCGTTTTAAAAGATAAGATAAATCAATCAGTGCCTGTGCCATATCCAGCGCATGATAGGGTTACAAGTCGCTGGGAATAACGCATGAATTCTGAATCTCTGATATTTGCAGTGTGCCAGAAGGAAAGACGGTTAAATCAAGGTCAAGCTGATCCTAGTGACAAATCTTCTTCAGAAAAAAAAGAAAAAAAAATGTGTCTGAGCCCAGGTTCGAACTGGGGACCTTTAGTGTGTGAGACTAACGTGATAACCACTACACCACTCAGACATTTGACGTCAAAACTAATCCAAAGTTTTATATAACTTATGATTTAGTCCCTGGTTGCTTGGGAAGTCGGAAAGCTGAATTGCCTTGGGGAAAGTTTTTTACGGGAGTGATTTTTTTTTTATTAATTTAAATTGACAGAATTAACCTCCGAGCTAAACTCAAACCCAGTTCACAATCGGAATCACAACTGAGCTCCAACATCAATTCTTGAACTCTGCCGCTTTCAGCACCTTAACATCAAAATCATCTCAAAGTCCCGAAACCAGATTGTTACAGCCCCACATTAAAGCTACAACTTTGCTGTCAGGAAAGGTGAGGTTTTGTTCTATATATCCAATTCTTGTTTACATAAAGTTAAGTTTTTTTTTTTTGTTTTGGTAAAAGAAAACACTCTAAGTATGTAAGGAGTTTGATATATTGCTTCAATGAAGATGAGATTTTTTTCTTAATGGTTTCCTATCTTAAATGAGTGTTAGTGTTGTTTTTTTAACACTGAAATTCTGCTGTGTACTTGTAAGTAAAATATGAACTACATTGAGTTCCTTGAATTAAGAATTTGGAAATTTCTAGGATTTTGTACAAGGATTTGATAGCGTTAGGACTACCCTTCACACGTACAATTTACTGGAGGTTAATGTTTTGTTATTTCTTGATCTGCAGATGATTCTGATAATGGGTTCAATCTTATAGTTACTCACCATGGGAAAACAGGTATGCAAGGCAGAAATTATTGTAAGTACATCTTTGTTAAATTACATTTCGCTCAAAATTCAAATGTATTGTTTTTTGTTGTCAGTATAATTTCCTTTTATCTTATTGATGACCATTTAGAAATCGTGGTATTCTTTTCAGATGCCTGTTGCAACTTACATTATTGTATCCCATCGAGTTTGGTCGTGCTGAGGGTTTCTTTAGACAAGCATAGAAGTTTGTTCACCACAGTTGCGTAAAATCCAGTGGAACCACCTCTCTGTTGTTCATTCTTTCAATTTTTGTTCTCTCTACATCATAGCTAATATTGATTCTGTTAGAAAAAACGGTTTTGTTATACCAAATTTACATGGACTATGTTTTGATCTCTAGACCTATTGTCCACTACTTGTTTTTTCATTTGAATAGATAAAACAATAGTCTCACATAGACTAAAATCTAAAGAGTTTTAGACTTAAATACCATAGAATTGGTTATAAGGGCATGACCCTTGGGTCATTAGACTTTTGTGTGAGGGGGGAAGGACTAGACTAGGGCAAGGTGGTTGCCTTTCCCGGACGCGCGGTGCTTTGCACAGAAGCACGCCGCCGCCGTCCGGTCGCTCGGGTGTGGGTTCCTATCTTTTTGCTAAAACTTTTGGTACGTGTTTTACACACATGTAGAAGAATCTTCTTCTTTGTATGCACATGTTTGTCTTGGCTTTCTTGTCTGTACGTGTTTGTCTTACCTTCCTTGTCTGCACATGTTTGTCCTGGCTTTCTTGTCTGTACGTATTTGTTTTGGGTTTCTTGTCCGTACGTGTTTGGCTTGGCTTCTTGGCAACACACTGCTCTAAGCCTGACAAAAGAAACACTGTTTTTAACCCAACATTACCAGTATTTCTGTCATACGCATGGTTTGGTTGCATGCTTTTTTCCTCTCGTTTGTAACGTCTTAAACACTATATAAGGGAGGAGTCTTGAGCTCATTTAACATACAACAGAGATATATCTCTTCTTCTGCTCTCCCTCTGCTTTCAGAAAAGAAGTTTTAATTTCTAGTTTCTCTGTTTTTAGCTTTTGCTAACACTGCCAAGTTCTAAGGGTACTCTCTTTGTATGCTACATTGAGGAGTACTATCAGTAGTTGAATCCTGGAGGTGACTCGCCAACTGCTATAGCATCTCAGCGGAGTAGCAGGCGATATTACCTTTAGGACAGCGTATCGTATACGTGCCTCTACATTTTCTGTGCATCTCCAGCAACATCGGTTTGAGCTAAGTATCTTCTTCTCAGTTACATTATTAGTAATTTACCCAACAGATTCATCACCTGCACAACAGCTAATTCTCAAGGTATCTTGCTGTTCTGAATCTCAGAATAGACAAGAGTATCTTATCTGCTCGGAAGAAGGAAAAAAAGGGCAACATCTGCCTGACACTATGTGAAAGATAATGTTAAGCCCACTAAGATCGAGTTGAGCATATTCATTCTTTGAGATGTATCCCCCATTCTTCTATAGTTTTTCAGTTTGTCAACTATTTTGGAGGGTAGAGTTGGGCATCACTTCTTTATACAAATAATGTTAAGGAGTAAGCAGATTGGTTCCCTTACCAAGTCTGCTAGGTCATTTTTTGTTAATGGTTCTCGAAGTAGCGGAGCGGAAGGAAGTCCTTGTCCTTATCCTGGAGATGAAACTTATGATGCGAGGAAGCAGCTCAGAAATAATGGAGTTTTGCTTCCACACAAGGATTTCACTTTCAGTTCCAAATCCTCAACAAGAGATGGAGCTATACCTTCTGGGGATGCAATTGGAGCAATTGGCTGTAAGACTGAGAACGCTTCCAAATCTTCAACAAGAGATGGAGCTATACATTCTGCGCATGTTACATCTCTTCCGAGCCCTGCATTGAAATTGGGTTCTGGAAGTGATGTGTGTGGTATTCAGAAAGATCCGTCAACTGCTCGTGTTTCAGTTCAGTTTGTCAAAGCTGGTATTACTGCAGTTAGCCTTCTATCTGACTTGGTAAATTACAAGATTCCTTTATCAGATGGGAAAGAGGTACTCCACAACAACACAAACTGCATGCTTGATCCTTCAAGGCCCATCTCCAGCATAAGACCATCGAACATAAAACCAGTGAAAAGAGAGAGTTTCGTCACTGTTGATAGAAGACCAACCGTTGTTGAGATAGGACGTGGTACAACTTCCAACGTTCATTATGACGCTCAAGCAGAAAAGTTTGCTCCACTGAAGACTACAAGTACAAACCATAGCTCAAGTAACAATATCCAGGATAATTCAGCTAAGAATCATAATGTACCTTCTGGTACTCAATATCTTCAGAGGCAATCTGAGCAACAGAAATCCGAACTTACTTCTTACGGTGTTGTTTCGAATCCTAAGTCCGGACAGGCATCAGAACCTAAGGCTGCAGGAAGTGCCTCTGAAAGCATTAGATCTGGTTCACATAATGTTCAGAAGCCTTCAATGTATGCAAGGAAGCCAGCATGTTTTATCCCATTGAGTAGGCATAATGTGAACACTAGGCATGCTGTAGAGCGTGTTTTAAACATTTTACAGCAGCATAACTGGGTCCCTTCTGCAGAAGAGGCTCTCGAGAAACTCAACTGTTCGTTGGATCCTTATCAAGCCAATCAGGTCCTGAAACAGCTACAAGATCATTCAACTGCTATAGGGTTTTTCAACTGGTTGAAAAGTCGTCCTGGGTTTAAGCATGATGGGTATACTTACACCACAACGGTTGGCATTCTTGGGCGTGTTAGAAAATTCACTTACATAAATCAATTACTGGATGAAATGGCGAGAGATGGGTGTTTACCAAATGTAGTAACTTATAATCGTCTGATTCATAGCTACGGCCGTGCAAATTACTTGAATGAAGCATTAAATGTTTTTCATCAGATGCAAGAAGAGGGCTGTGAACCAGATCGAGTTACCTACTCTACGCTTATTGACATCCATGCGAAAGCAGGTTATTTAGATGTAGCAATGGACTTGTACGGGAAAATGCAGTTGGCAGGTCTCTCTCCTGATACATTTACATACAGTGTCATTATCAACTGTCTAGGGAAAGCTGGGCACTTGGCTGCTGCTTACAAGATCTTCAACGAGATGGTTTCTCAAGGTTGTGTTCCTAACCTGGTCACGTACAATACAATGATTGCTCTTCAAGCCAAGGCAAGAAACTACACTTGTGCCTTAAAAATTTACCGGGACATGCAAAGTGCTGGATTCTTACCTGACAAAGTTACATTCAGTATTGTCATGGAGGTTCTTGGGGTATGTGGACATCTGGATGAAGCAGAAGCTGTATTTGCAGAAATGAAGCGGCACAATTTGATACCAGATGAACTTGTTTATGGTATCTTGGTTGGTATGTGGGGTAAGGCTGGCCATGTCGATAAAGCTCGAGAATGGTTTCAAGCAATGCTCAATGCAGGCCTCCGCCGTAATGTCCCTACATGCAATTCTTTACTCAGTGCTTTTCTCCGAATGCAACGGTTAGCTGATGCCTATGATCTGCTGCAAAGTATGTTGAGATTAGGTCTGAACTCATCTCTTCAGACCTATACTCTGCTCCTCAGCTGCTCTACTGATACAACATTTCATATTGACATGGGTTTTTGCTGGAAACTCATGGCAGTTACTGGCCATCCTGCCCATACATTTTTGGTATCAATGCCATCACCAGGACTCGATGGTGGACAGAACGTGCGGCAACACGCAAGCAACTTCCTCGACTTGATGCACGAAGATAGAGAAAGTAAAAGAGGGATTGTTGATCCGATGATATATTTTCTCCATAAGTCAGGTCTTAGAGAAGAAGCTGGATCAGTTTGGGAGGTAGCGGCTTTAAAAAATGTGTACCCGGATGCAGTTAGAGAGAAGAGTTCCTGTTACTGGCTTATAAACCTTCATGTTATGTCCAATGGAACTGCAATTACAGCATTGTCAAGAACTCTTGCTTGGTTCCGTAAGAAGATGATTGCATCAGGTGTTGGACCAAGCAGAATTGATATTGTTAAAGGCTGGGGCAGGCGTAGTAGAGTCACTGGATCATCTCTGGTCAGACAGTCTGTGCAGGAGTTGCTGGATATGTTTCAGTTTCCATTTTTACCCGAAAATGGTAACTCAGGCTGTTCTGTAGGCAGCGGGGATTCTCTCAATCGATGGCTATACCAATCATGTGTTGAGCGAATGCACCTACTGTAGCTAGCTACTGGTACTCTTCCTTCCTTTACAGGGTTCATGCAATTTTGCAGTTCGTCATGAACATGGGGACACATTGGGTGTTGTCCATTTTTGTTAGTTTGTATATAGATAATTAGGTTTTTATTCGCTGCTGCTATCTGTTATCATCCACATCTTCTATTTCTTCACCATTATTATCTAATCGTGTTTAAAGCCAAGTATGGGGTTTAATGAGCTTGTGCCATGAGTGGAAATAAGATCACATTTCCTTTGCTGCTTGAAGGCATTTTACAGTAACTCTATCAATCTGATCTGATTCCACAAATACAAGTGTTGAAAAGGCCAGGAATTATCATACAGGTGTAGTGATGCTTGGGAGATGATGAGGGGACTTCAATGTGGAGGTGAGTTACTTGATTTCTACCTGTTTTGATGGCGAAGTCCCAATTTTTTCCATTGTTAAGGTTAAGAAGATCCTGACAGGTAAACACTTGCTCAAGGACTAAGACCTTGGACTTTTTATGTGACAAATCAGCTGTGTGAAACTAGTTGTAGCAACCTTAGAGCCAGACACTCTTGATGTTATTAGTTTGAGCTTTGAACTGCAATTATGAATTGTGACCTTTGGATAATGCTGCAGGTTAATTTTGTTCACCTGCTTCCTGGGTGTGTGGTCGATAATTTAACGTTGCACATGCTTTCCTGGCCGTTACTCCTTCAACTGGGTGGAGGAGAAGCTGATGGTAAACTGTAATTGAATAGCATCGGGCAGGGATTTGCAATGCGGCGTCTGTTGCAGCGATTTTGAATGTGGCACTTGTCATCCCTCGTTTTGAATACCATAACATCTGGCAGGATTCAAGTGATTTTGGAGATAACTAAACATTTAATGTCCGCACTTGAGGGCCATGGAGGGTGATCAGGGTTACCTAAGGTATTGATGGATCAGGGAGTTAAAGCTTGGGCTCCAGTAAGCTATTATTTGGGAGAAGTCCAATCTGTCTTGCATGAAGGAGTTATCCACATAGCCCTGTCTGCAAACAGACTGGCGATGAAAATTCCACCCAGTTTTCGGTATGGTTGACCAGTCATAAAACCTTCAAATTTGCTGATCCCATCTCAGAGCTTGCAGAGCAGTTGGTTCACGCGTGAAGAGTACCAAGACTGGTGGAAAGTATGTGGCAGTCCACCTTCGTTTCGAAGAGATTATGGTGGCCTTCTCACGCTATGTCTATGGAGGGGAGACTGAAAAAAATGAAAATGGAAGCTGCTTGTGAAAAATGGTGGATGGACAAATTCAAACCCGAAACTTGCATAATTAGGCCTGGCCTGAACCAAATCAACAGAAAACCCCCCATGACTCCCTTAGAGGTGGGGATGATGCTTAGGGGTATTAGTTCTGATAACAACACTTCAGTATTTCTGGCATCTGGCGGAGGGATCTTCATATTCAACTCTTGAGTAATTTCATGATGTCCAGGAACTGGATTTGTGTTATCTGCCATATAAGAGATACCCACCTTCACGGCTTCCATATTTTGTGCATTCACCAACCATTCACCAGAAGTTGCATCATGGGTACTCCAAAACAGGGGTTCTATGTTCTAAGAATACGTTTAACTTGCAGAGTGTCAAGTCATGTTGTATTAGGGCTCCTATGTTGTACCTGCCTTTCAGGGTATTGTATGGGAACTTTGCTGTAGCCTTGAGCTTTCTGTTTCTATTACATTGATTGGTTACTGAACTTATGATATACTCCAACTGAACGGGGCTATGCACACCAATTTTGGTACATTCACTTTGAATCCAGAAAAAGGACATCCATGACATGACTCTCTAAAGTCTCAGACTTCAAAATCCAGCAACTAGAAACTTAAATTGACAGATAGGTCCTGTCAACATAGAGAAGATTAGGTGAAGAACTGAGACAAGCTGTAATATACTTTCACATTTTTCATAGAGATTGAAGCACATGGTACATTCAGATAGTTCCCTTGTAAAGTTCAGTATTAAGACCACAAGCAACACATATGCACACCCCTAATCACTCAAATACACACTAATCAGAATAATCAAGCCCCCAACTGAAATTCAAATTCAGTTATACAAGCATACATAGGTTAATATTAGATTAGCACTATTTTAACAAGTGACTTCTTTCACTATAAATTATGCACTAAGCTCCTTCACTGGGACCAGTCTTCTTCTTCGTCGTTGTGTAGTGCTCGTTAATTAGTGAACTTCAACAAACGAGAGAAGATCTAAGAGATGGAGCACCTGAGACATGAGTGCATGATGCCCATCGAACAACTGATTCAGTGATTAGATCAAGTTGCTCGAGCTCCCCTAGTCCAATTGTATGGTGTCTCATGTTGTGGATACTTAGCACTCCAGTGGCACTTGTTGTTCCTCCAAACCTTTGGATCACAGTTGGGTTCTTGTTATTCTCAGTTTCACCGCCGCCACAAACTAAACTATTAGAGGAATCTGGAGCGATGAAAAGCTTCCCAAAGCTGGTCTCTGCACAAAACAAAAGGTGTTTTAGCTTTTGAACTAAAAGCATTTCGTACTTTAAAGTTTCGCAATTTCCACAGTATAGTAAATAGGAGAAGTCGGGTTACCTCTACGAATCTCACAAGCTGCTGAACTATCTATTCTGAAACTTAATGGGTTACAGTTCACTTGATCAACTGGAGAACTTGGTCCGAAAAATGCAAAGCTTGTCATCGAAGCAACAGGGGAAGAAAAGTCTAACACACTTGATTCACCACAACTACGGAATGAAAAGCCTCGAGCCACAGAACAAGGAGTTGAGGCATCAACCAAGAATGATGAAAACGATGATTTGCAAGTGAATGCAGGAGAATGTCCTGGCTGTGACTCTGAACCAAAGCTAAGATCTTGATTTCTAGAGATAAAGGTGGTGGAGGAGAAAGATCCCTGGCCCATATCCATATCTCCATAACTTAAGTTTTGGCGTTCACATTCGTTCTCCATCTGTACTAACTCATTCATCCAGGAGTGATCTGCAAGGAAGTAAATGTCAATATTCTGGAGATCACAAACAGAGAGTTTTTTTTACTAAGGATGATCGACCCCTTGCAATATTTAGATGGTGCAATTTATAAATACAATTCAAATTAGAGTGAAATAAAATGCTATCAACTTTATGCTTCTGATACTCATAAGAGCCAAAAATAGTGGTGGAGAGACTAGAACAACATTTGATTGCAGAAAAAAAAAGAAATATGCCATCAAATTCATGTGTATTGGTGCTCAGAAAAAAGTAAAAAGTTGATATTGTGTTTTATCAAGTTGACTCCGAGATAATCAGTTAACATGTATACATGGCACCTTCCTTTCTAGACGAACTTGTTACTGCTAGGCTGTTAGAGTATAACCTAATGAAATGGGAAAGGCCCTTGAGGGTACACCTCAATGATAAAACAAAATAGAAGGAACACAATACTACCCCTCAAACTATCTTTAGTCGGTAAGACTCTGCAAACAAGTTTCTCTCTGTCAGGATATAGAAAACAAGTTAATCATGTGAGAGACTCAGTAGATTATCGGACTATGTAATGCGACAACCACAAAACGTTTGGTGTAACTGCTTTGGTGTAACCACAAGTTGGTGCTATCCCAAAATGAGAAACTTATCGGACTATGTAATCACATAAATGGTACAAAATTTACAGTAGTAAAACTGTATAAGTCTCACATTCTACCCTCTAAATCAAAGACCATGCTTCATCAAAGAGTACTGAGAAATTTCTACACCATAAAACATTTCTAACGTGCGCTATTTAGATATTCAGATTGTACTCAATTTGATTTGACAGTTTAATGAGATAAAGCTTAAAGATGGAAGACATTATCCCAGAAAGGTACAGTTGCTATCTGGACATTTGAATGCTTAGTTAGAACGAAGGAAACATACCGTAATATGATGTTTAAACCAACGCACAGAGTCAAATATATAACAAAGAAGAGTAAGGAAGCAACATACCGAGAACTTGAGTTGCAGTTAGTCGTTTTGCAGGATCAGTACAGAGCATTTGAGTAATCAAATCCTTGGCAGATGCAGATACATGATCCCAATGTTCAGAGGGGAACCGCAAATCAGCAGCCCTGACAGCATCAAAGATCCTAGACTTGGTTTTTCCCCAAAATGGAGGCATCCCACAGAGGAGAATGTAAAGGATAACACCAGCACTCCAGACATCGGCTGCCTGGTTGTAACCCCCAGCCAATACTTCAGGAGCTATGTAAAATGGACTCCCAACAGTACCATTGAGTTTCTGCCCTGTTAATACGAAGTTCAAACTTAAATACCAATTGATGAAAACTCTAAAACAATAAACCAAGAAAATACAATCTTGAATAAAGAAGAACGAAACGAGAGAGATTACCAGGCTGAATATAGGTTGCAAGACCAAAATCGGCCAATTTAATGGGCGAGGATGTATCCTTTGTGGCCAAAAGAATGTTTTCAGGTTTCAAATCTCTATGAACAACACCCTTGTCATGGCAATACATAACCACCTGCATCAGATGTCGAAAAAGAACTCTAGCATTAAACTCAGAGAACTTCCCATGTTTCTCCAAACGATGGAAAAGCTCCCCACCAGCACAAAGTTCCATTACCAAATGCACATAATCTTCATCTTCATAAACAGCCTTAAGATTCACAACATTTGGATGCCCAGATAACCTAGTCATTATCTCAATCTCAAGCTTAACACTTCTAAGATCATCAAGTGTTACTAATCTCTCTTTGGCTATAGATTTACAAGCCAAAATCTCTCCATTCAATTTATCCAAGCAAGCACGAATAACACCAAATTGCCCCCACCCCAATTCATCCCCCAAACGATACCGATCTTCCAACCGAGCAATTTGTTCCGTGTCCAGAATTGTGTCAACAAGTGTTGAAACTCTATAACAGCTGCACGGTTCAATCAACGCCGAATTACTACTGTTGCTCCGCGCAACATCCATACCAAACCTCTAAGAACTCTCTCTAAAATTATAACTTACAAGCTCTGATGATCTTATAATACAACCCCCAGTGGGTAAACAACTTTCCAAGTCAAATTTGGGATCAAGTGTAAAAACAGTACTAATTCAACAAAATGTACTAGTCAATTTCTCAACTGTAGTTGTTGAAGTTTGACAATTGATCTTAACTTAATGTACCTGGACAAACCCTTTATAGATAATTGAAGATCAAAACCCCCCACAGAGCTTAAATTATATCTTTACACTCCCTTTATGTGCTTCCTGTTAAATTTCCAAAAAAAAAAAAACATTCCAAAAATAATCAGCTTTCTAAGTTTCACAAAAAAACCCAATATAGAAACCACTAAACCAAGAGAGGAAAAGGGTACCCATGAACCCTAAAACACTAAAAGAACCAATTTTTAAACCTAAAAAGCTCAAAAAAGAGACCAGATCTTGAAATTACTACAGAAATTCAAAAAATTAACGAAAACCCAGATTAAAAATGTGAGCTTTAAAAGATCCAATGAGAGAAACAAACCTGGAAAGTGTGTCATTGAGGTCTGATTGGAGGAGCTCTGTGTGTTTAGAGCTCAACCAAAGACCTTCAATGGAGTTTATTGTGTTTTTTGTCTGTCTGTGTTTTGTTGTTCTGGCGGTTCTCTCTTTTTCTCTCTGGTTGGCCCAAATTTGTGAAATTTATTCTGCTTTTATTATTCAAAGACTGCGATTATTATTTATTAGAAACTCCTTATCAAATATTTGTCTTCACTGAAAGCCCTTGTATTAGTGAGGATATTATTTTTTCGTCCTTCTGTTTTGTGTTTTGTCAACGCGTTTTTGAATTATTTTTCTTGTGCAAGTCAATATAATATTATTTGTTTAAATACCTAATCAACCCATAAATAAGGAAGCTTAATAATTTATTTATTTTTTGGCTTTTTTTTCAACTTTTTTTTGTGTGTTTGGTAGAAATACATTTGTTTCGTTTAACGGTTTGAGTTTGAAATTTAGGGCTGTGTTTAAGTGGTGTTAGGTAAACTTGCTTAGTTGAACTAATCAAGAATAAATAAAAATTTAATTAAACATTCTAAAAGGTAAAGGAGTTACTTCATGAATTTGAAAATATTTTAGGATCAGAGATGAACGAGAGAGTTCTTTCACGTGAATAAATGTTTCATGTCCCGTGTTACTTTCGTGTTGCCGTTACATTAATCATTCAAAAGAAAAATTACGTTATTTTTATGGGATTTTTAACTACGAGATCTTTCACGCAATTTTCACCTTACTTAACCGTTTCGCAAGTAATGGTTAACGCTCGTGTTTTACAGGTACAAGTGCACGACAAAAACATTATAGAGATTCGCAGCAACACTGAAAAGCATTTTGTTATGTAATTATACTCAATTTGAATTTTGATTAAGGATTATTTATATCTCTCCAACTAAATGTCATGAATGACAAACTTTTGGAGTCAACAAGCAATAAAAAAGAATATATATTGTTAAAATGAATTTTAGCATGTAACGTGGTTTGTCAAATATTTTTGTTCTATAACAATGGCAGAGGCAAATTTATATTGGTAAGTAATCTATCAACAAAAGCGGAAGAGCATGTACCACCTCAACAAAAGACATACAAGAGAGCAGAAAATGCAGGGCTATTACGAGCGGCAAAATGGGCCCAGGAAAAGAATTTAACCAACTTCAGTATTTGAGGTGATTGTGAAAGCTTGACAGACAACTCGAACGGGGAGACAATATCTAAATGTCATGAATGACAAACTTTTGGAGTCAACAAGCAATAAAAAAGAATATATATTGTTAAAATGAATTTTAGCATGTAACGTGGTTTGTCAAATATTTTTGTTCTATAACAATGGCAGAGGCAAATTTATATTGGTAAGTAATCTATCAACAAAAGCGGAAGAGCATGTACCACCTCAACAAAAGACATACAAGAGAGCAGAAAATGCAGGGCTATTACGAGCGGCAAAATGGGCCCAGGAAAAGAATTTAACCAACTTCAGTATTTGAGGTGATTGTGAAAGCTTGACAGACAACTCGAACGGGGAGACAATATCCATCTCTCGGCGTAGCAAAAGCAAGAAAGATTGCTAAATACTTCTTCGAAGATTTTCTTTTTTCCACATAATTGGCAACTCTGCCGCTGACATTTCAGCAGAAAAAAGACAAAATTTTAAGCTTGCAACCTTAACTGGGATGGCATTCCCTCATCTTATATTGTTCAAAAGAAACTCCTCAAAAACTTTTTGTAGAAAAATCTAATATCAGGAGAGATCACTTTTCCACTTCCATATTAAGTAGCTCTGTTAATGATATAATCCCGACCTCAGTAATTATTTAGTACTCCCTTCGTCCAGAATTAGTTGAAGATTTAGGTATGTTAACGCGAATTAAGAAAAATGAGAGAGAATTATTTTTTCTCAAATATATCCCTTAATATTAATTCTTAAAATGTATAAATCTCCTTGTTTTTTTGATCCTTATGTCTAGTGTATGATTTTAATATAGTGACAAATCAGAAAAAAAACTTGTAAAAAATATGAAAACCTTTATATATTTTGAGACTAAAAATAAACTCTAAACTTGTAACTAAACTGGAACGGAGGAAGTACCAATGAAATTCTAATTTACAATTAAAAAAGAAAAAATAAACTTCACTAAACTTAAACCTAAGGTTGAGGGGTTGACTTAAACATGACTTGAAGTAAGATGTTCTCACTTCTCACTCAAGTTCTAAAAAGAAAATGACCCCTTGAGGACTAGTTGCTAAATAGCATATTCATAGAAAGTGCTTCAGAAAAGTTACACAAAAGTCAGTTATTTCCACCATTTATTAGGTCTTTAAATACCCTCCCTGCTCAATGCCAGCCATTCCAGAGTTCGATAAGCTCTACTGGTTTTCTTCTTTCCCAATATATATATATATATATCATTTTTTAAAACAAGTGCTCACTGTGATTTGCATTAAACAAATATATATATATATATGTATTGCCTTGCCCACTCTTATCCCCAACACCTGATCTCTCATGTATATTTTGTCTCATTTGATCCCAACGGTTTGCATTTTTTGAATTTTGATTATTTTATATTTACGTCTCTTTTTCAAATATTTACTTGCCACTAGTGGGTAAAACAATCTTTCACTGCTTTTAAGAGGATTACTTTCATCGATTAGAGGTTGAAAGAGGATTAGTGTTGCAATTTGCAGCTGATTATCTCAAGAAAGTAGGCAGCTGGATGCTAATTACATTGCCAAATGCCTGTAATGCCACTTATGCGGCAAGTAAAAGTTTAACATAAATTTACAATGTCGTTGACTATTTACAGAGTACACCAGTTTACTAAGCCAATAATTGCACTATTTTATCGTGGACCATTTGATGCATCATACAACTTGAATTTGTTTACTGACATCGTACATTCGCAGTCGTCTGTGAAAGCGATTTATACGATGTATTTATAAAGTTACCTTTCTAACGAACTAAATTAGTGAAGCTAATAGCATGTTTGGATATCGAAAAATCAATAGTCAGTTTGGATGTCAAATTTTAAAACTTCTAAAAATCAAAAGATTAATTTTTTGTGAAGCAAAATAGTTTTGTTTCTAACTTCCACTTCTACTTTCAGAGAAACAAAAGTTAAAAGCAGATTCACATCCAAACGTTCTATAAGAGGCAAGTCATGGACCGTTGGACAATTATTTATACGCGGGACGCTGGGAAATATCCAAAGTGTTGGTTGCTGACGCTTAGGATTACCATTAAAACTAAACTACATCAAGTTTATAAGTAAACAAATGCTAATGAAGTTGACTTAATCACTCTGGCAACTTTAGGTGGACAGAAGAGTGATTGTTGGTAGGACCTTTTGTTTGATTGTAATTGGCAGCTCGTGTGCTGGTTTAATGGTCGACCACATTCATTCCCTTTCCAAGCGTGGGGGTTGGCTGGGTCCTCTTAGACAGCGTAATTTACAGCTCCGGCGGGCCAGATTTGTTGCATGATGAAGTACAAGATTTGCTTGGGAAAATACTATCTTACACTCCCTCCGTCCCTATTATATAGGCGGAGAAGTTAAAATCTCGTAGAATAAAAAACTGTTTGGTTTTCATAAATTTTCATGTTTTTTTCCTGCTTTTATCCAATACAACATAAATAAGGTTATATTCTCAATACAATTTCCAATACAACATAAATAAGGTTATATGGGTCAAAAGGTATCTTGGAATTAGAATTCCGCCTATTTAGTGGGACTAGGAAAATCCAATATTTCGCCTATATAATAGGGACAGAGGGAGTATAAGACAAAATAATCATTTACCTTTGGGGTGGTACATCCCGTTAGCAGCCATGATGAAGTAGACAAAATTTTGTGGCTTTTGAAAAAAGCATTGAATTTTTTTCTCCTCTTTTCCTTTGTTTTTTTTTTTGATCGGTTCTCCTCGTTTCCTTTTGAAGCAAGAAAGCATCGAACCCTCCAAGGCTCCAATCGCGTTTGAGTCATATTTTGTTCTTGCCACTGGCACCGTGTAGGAAGTAGCTGCTGGTTTCACGTGAAAGGAATATTGTGTTAACCACTTCTATTATCATCTGCTTGCAGTGGTAAATCACTATTATTGCATGTTGAAGATTAGTGATTATAGTTGAGGTTGTTTTTCTACTTGATTTAACTCTACTAAAACCTGTACCAGTTCATATAGGATAAAAAGATCTTGACAATCTTGACCATTGGATCGATAGACTGGTGTATCAATCCTTAGTAAAACTGGTATCAGTCCTTATAAATTATTGTTTTTCTAGGACAAGAAAGGACAAATTATATTGATAAATAACACTCAATCACTCCAATGAATGCTTTCTTTTTTTTCTTGCTTCTTCCAATGAATGTTAAGATAGTAAAGAAAAAAATAATAAGTTGTTATCTGTTACACTTCTCAACTATAGATGAAGGTATTTAAAAAGTACTTTTTAAAAATCTTAAAACGACTTGATCAATTAAAAGAAAAACTTACTAAAATAATTAGGTGTTCGATAGTTTCTCCTTATTGAAAAAAAGCCGTCAGGTTCTCCAAATAGTCCACCATAGTGCGAAAGGCAGAATAGCCCAAGTTTTCTTTATCATGCTCTTACTCTTCTTAGAAGACTGTTCCTGAATATTAGTCTTGATGTCCTTCGCAAAGACCCACTTAATCGCAAAACAATCCAGAAAATAGTACTCCCTCCGTCTTAGTTTAGATGCCAAAATTGAATTTTGCCAAATATTAAGAAACATAAAGAGAATAGTTTTTTTTCCACAATTACCCTAAATTAGTATTTAAGATTCCTAGTTTTTAGATGTCTAGGTTTTTGTTGTAAGATTCCTAGTTTTTAGATGTCTAGGTTTTTGTTTGTACTTGGAAAAAATCAAATTAAAGAAAGTATATAGAGAAAAGTATTTAAGAGTGTGTCTAGAAAATTGAAATACACAATTCTCCATGTTATGGCATGATTCCAAGTTAGGGGCAAATCAGGATAAAACAAGGAGAAATATGAAGTGTAGCAGGTATTTTTGGACAAAAAAAAGTCCTCTATTTTAACATCTAAACTAGGACGGAGGGAGTAACATACATTCTTAGTCTCCGAACAATGGAGAAATATGTGGTTATGTATTTCCTGCTCCATGTTACACAAAGTGCAAAGACTAGGATCTACCTTACCATCTCTATATTGTAAATTTAGAGTAGGTGCACCATATGGCAGAAAGTCCAAATCAAAAAAGGCACTTTCAAAGATATTTTCGCGTTCCAAATCAGCTTATGAGGAAAGCTTATGAATCCGTCCACCTTCATAAAAGAATAACAACTAGCAAGAGAGAATACAGAAGAAAAAAATTCCATTTTCTGGCATCTCCACTATACCATTATGAACTAAAAAGCGACATTTTCTAGCAACAGTAATATCGAAGCAACCTCACCAATTTCAAATTCATTCTAATTTCTTTTAAAACTAAAACTCCAAGATCGTTGAACTGAAAACATATTCTTTACAGATGCACATTTAACTAAGTGAGCTTAAAATATCTGGAAATATGTAAGAGTTAACACTACACCATTTTTTAGGAATCAGCAAGGCCACCGGCTGTTGCTGACTAGGGTCGCAACGGAAGATCTCTGTTGCAAACACGGTGTTGCAATTTTTCGCAACGGCATAAGCTCTGTTGCAACTCTTGGTCAGCAACGAAAATATGCCGTTGCGACGTTGTTTTGTTCTGCCGTTGCTAAGCTGTTTCTAATTACAAGAATACCCCTGCCCGTCTAAATGTTATTGGTTCTGGTTCTAATTTTGCAACACAAAAAAATGGGTCAAGTCTTCGTTGACCTGGTCAAAATCCATTTCCCCCACATTTACCCCCTGCAGTTACCCAGTTACTCATTCATTATTTCTATAGATATATAAATTATATCATTCATTCAATGGACATATAAAACTGAATTACATTATGATAAAATGATTCTTCAATTGAACTTAACAAAAAGTATCGAGTATTTGATACAAATGTATACCAAGTATCACAGCAAACTAGTTACACATAGAAAAATACTTGGTTCCTAAGTTCATTTCATAAAAAGTTGTGAAATTCCAAAGTTCTCCTAACTTAAATCACTATAATGAGATACTATATAAACTTACAAATCTTGAAGTTGCTAAGGGACCTAATGACTGCTGATTTGTTCTCCAACCTTTCTGATCTCATAACAGAGCATCATTCAATTAACCCGTGAACAAAGCATCACAAATTCTTCCAATCAGATATCCAATATGCTTATAAAGATTGAGTCAAAGACTAATAAAGAAATAATAGGCTATATAAGCAAATCAAAAGAACCCACATACTTCGCACTAACACGTGGCTCATGCAAGAGATTGATAGTATTAAATTACACTCAATGAAGCATGTATGTCTAGTTTTCCTAAAACCCACAAACATCCCTCTCACTAGTTATATGGTTCTGTTACTCTTGCTATCAAACTTTTGGTGCAAGTAAATACAACAAGCATAATGTTCTACCTGATGGCGAGTTCAATTTCTGCGGAACTGTATTTCCTCTGGTATATTCAAGAGATGTCCAGTTGATTGCTTCAGCTTTAGCAAGGCGCATTTCAAGACATTGTGAATCGCTCTGTCGAGCTCGACCACTAAACCGAACACAGCTGCAAAACTGTTTTAAGTAAATCAAATCATACAACACAGGAGCAATTAGGTGTATGTAGCCCCTCTTCAGCCACATCGATTGTGAACAACAAGTTTACCTACACAAAAAAACATAGTATGCTAAAATGTTTAAAATTTTGAAGTTAAGACAAGTTACCATAAAAACTTGAGCAGTATAGCGAGATTTTTACCTTCACGGAGCAAAATGCATTCAGAGCCTCAATCTGTGCTTTTGGTACCACTGCATCCATCAACCCATTTTCTCCAGTCAGATATGCGAATGGGAAATGAGATACATTTCAGCAACATCAATCTGTGTAAATCTGCACAGGTGAAAACGAGCAAGTTGGGGTTCAAAAGCAACGTTAAACTACACATTCAGTAAAGAATTTACGAGACTTTCTTTTCAGCAATAGACCATATTTAAGAAATATAAACTGTATTTATACACTTATAATGCTTAAGGGAGTTGCTTGACTTTCTTTATTACAGGGAAATTGAAGCAATATCTTTGGCTTGTTTCCAGACCAGTGATAGAAATCCTACAATAATAGAATGTAATAATGGTTCATTATAGTCCAATTTTAGAGCAATTATCACCATCAAATGCCCATATCATAAGTCCTTCACATCTTTATAATCCTTATTAAGTTGAAGTCCAAGAATCTTCTTGACGCTTTCAATCTCGACATTCTCCTTAATTTGCTTTACACTTGCTTCTCTTACATTGAGCAATTTACCTCTCAATGGGAAAACACAATAGTGGTTACAACCCACAACAGAAATCCCCGCCATCTGCATACACCTTGGTTTCAGATTCTTATTTATAATTATTTAAAATAATAGACTTTTAAGTGATGGACACATTAAATAGATAATTTCCCTTTTTTATTGCTTCTGTTTTGGACTACTTCTCCCAGTACCTGAAAAAACACAACCAAATTCATTATAAACAGAGATGTTCAACTGTATAGAAGAAAACCATTGCCATAAAGGATTGTTTACCTAAAGACCAAATATCTGACTTGGAACCGTAAGGAATATCAGCAAGAAGTTCAGGGCACATATAGCTGGGAGTTCCCACGACCTGCATTGTGAGCTAAATGACCCTCATTGTTAACAAGCAAGCAAAATACTGAACTTAAACTAATCAAGAAACCTTTTTGTAGTGCCGTGTTACTCACAGAAGAGGCTAGGTCATCAGAAGTCAACATTTTGGCCAATCCAAAATCACATGTAGTCCAACAGATTAATTAAGTCGGATATTTAGGAGGAAAATCATTGCAGTAGGTGGATACAATTTATTTATAGTCATCCACGAAGACTTAAACAGTTAGAAAGTAGGATCTCTTACCTAGACGTATGTCATGATCCTTCGTCAAGAATATATTCGAGCACCGAGATATTTTTGCAAAGCAGTATCAGTACAAACAATTTAAGAGTATCACAAGCCAATATATAACAACTTAATACATCAATCACTATGCAATAGTATGAAGATTTTGCAACTGACCTTGACATCACGATGAACAACATGATTTCTATGCAAGTAATACAGATCCATTAGGAGTTGCACAAGCCACTTACAGAGTTTCTGTACACAATATGAACTAACAAACAGAACCTTGGAATTGAAGATATTCCATAGTACATATCATGTAGAGGAAAGGTAATGCACCTCTTCAGAAAAGTGAACACCATTAGCTCTTTTTATAGCTTCACCCCTGCATAATCAAAGGAAGTAGTCCCAGTGTTTAACAGGAGCAGATAAATCATGGATAAATCATGCTGAGGACCGCTGATTGACACATTATATTACAAATTTTATTGAACAAGAAGAGCAACTTACATGTCTCCACCCTCACAATAACCAATGATGATACACACGTACCAACCCTGCTAATAATGTGTTAAAATTTCCAAGTAAGAAATCCAACCATTCTAAGCCCAATGAACGTAAAGGATAATCAGTTTCTACCGAAAAACTGAACTTTTGTACCCAGGAGTCTTTCTTATTGCTTCTGTTTCGGACTACTTCTCCCAGTACCTGAAAAAACACAGCCAAATTCATTATAAACATAGATGTTCAACTGTATAGAAGAAAACCATTGCCTAGAAACTAAACATAAACTTGATCACAAACTGAAATCAAAACCAAACCAATGGAAAGGAACTCTAACATAGTCTCTAAAAGAAAAAATAAAGTTCAGATTACAGCATTACCACCTCAATTGGTATTAACACTAACCCTAGAAATTAACACCTCAATTGAAATTCTAGTTTTCCCTTTTGAGCGAAGTTCGAGTTTGGTAAAAACAAATTAAGCCATTAGAAATTAAACCCAATCGAAACTTTAATTTTAGAAAACCAGAAACCCTAGAATTTAGTGAAACAATTTTTTTTTAATCTACCAAAACCCTAGATCCGTAGACATAAATGAATCAAATAAATCATACAAAAACGAGTATCATCCATCAATCACAAAAACAATAGAAGAATCAGATAAATCTGGAGAAAAAATCTAAAACAATATCTGATTATTACCTCCTCTGTTGGAAGATTTCGAGTCTTCGGTAGAGAGAGAGAGAGAGAAAGAAATCGTGAGAAGATGATGTTGTTGATGGTGCTGCTGATGATAGTGTTGATTCTCCAAAGAGGTTCTGAGATGAAAGGGAGATGAAGAAATGAGAGCTTCAGTTCTTCAGAGAGGAGATGAAAGAGAGATGAGGCGTGTGGCGGAGAAAAAATAACAATGAAAACTCGATAAGGCAGGGATATAGTGTAGATATGGCTGAAGGGTGGAAAAAAAGAGAAGAATACTTGACCGAAGTTTGACTTGGGCGTATTTAGTAGTCCTAGTGTTCCCGACCATGCTCGTGTTTCACACGCTTGAACCCAGCGCAGTTGCAATTCGCAACCTTGCTTGTGAGGTTGCAAAATTCGCAACGGCGACTCTGTGTTGCGAAAAAATAGCAACGAGGATTAGCAACAGAAATTTTGCAACGGCAGTAGTTGTTGCAAATCCCTTAAAAATGGTGTAGTGTAAGTCATCCACCCATTTTTCAAACTAAATGCAAGATCCATTATTCAGAGTAAGTCAGGTATTCTCCTTGACATAATCTCTAGCTTTTATATATAAGAATTCAAAAATCTACTCATATACTCGTTCAATGACCCATGATATTCAAAATCTAACAAAGCTCAATAACATGAAAAGATTAGAACATGTATACGAAGATAGAAGTGTGCGCATGTTAACTAAGGTGAACTACGTTTCCGAAAATATAAGTATGATTGTCAATGCTCCTAATGGATTAGAATTCGATCCCACTTTCTTAATTTTATTCCTGATATCGACTCCGCTGGTTAAGACAAATGCCTCATCGACGATTTATTTACTATATATATATATATATTTATTTATTTTAAGAAAAAAATAAAATAAAATAAAATGCAAACAATGGGGGTTGATCCCAATCACTCTGTTCATCCCAACTCTTACATCAAGGTAATACTAGGGATCCAACAAAACTTAGAGAAACACATAAATTTGGAAAATAAAATAAAAACAGAAAGTCATATAATCAAGTTAAATTCTGAGATATGGGGACAACTATCATGTTATTTATAACACCTGAGTTAGGCATCTTTTTATGAATATGCTATCTGGTTGGGCACGCATATTCTACAACCAAGAGGCTTGTTTCCACCTGCTTAGATTGGTTAGTGTCATTCTGAATTGTCACAAGTTTCCCGACTTTGAAATCTAATAATGCAACTAAAAGTTTATTCCTTACCCCAAACTTAAATCTAACATTTCCCTCAATGTTCTGAAGATAAATGATTAAAAGCATGAACAAGAAGAAACCATTGTCACTTGAAGAAAACCAAAAATGAAAAATATTATTGAGTCGCATAGCATGGGTTACCTCCTAGCAAGTGCTATGTTTAATGTCTTCATACAGACATCAAATACAAAATCATGTACCAATAACCGAAACAATTGCAGATCATCATAACTAAACAGAACCGACACAAATATGAGACAATTGCACTGGGTCAGAAAAATGAGCATACAGAGTACAACCTTGTCTAAGGTTTATTTCAATACAACTGGGTTTATCTCGAGTGCCAATTCAGGATCCATATGAGTGTCTCGATAAACAAATTCTCATAAATATTACCAGAGACGCACATTAATGTCTAAGTCATCACTGTTGTGGACCATATACTTTATACTTACTCACATTAGATGACTAGTCATCACTGTTTTGGGGTCTAGAGAGACTCAATTAATACCTTAGACGCACAAAATTCGAGTCCCAACTTAAGAACTTCAAAATTGGATATTCTTGAACTAAAGTTTTAATCATATTCACTTCTTCTAAATTATCGATTTCATAAGGTTTTCTAGTAACATTAAATACATTTAGTTCAGTAGTCATATTACCAAAACATATGTTCATAAGTCTTGTTTTATAGTTGATGACATCATAAATGTGGCTAAAAATGGACGACCTAGGATTACAGGTATTTGAGAAATTTGATCCTGAACAAGCTGGGTATCTAAGACATTTAAATTCACTAGATAATTGAACATATTAACCTCAATAAGAACATCCACGAGGAACTTTGACAGATCTATATGCTAACTCTCCACCCTCTAGGTCGTGAGAAAGTCTCTGCCACTAGATTAGAATCTCATGCTCCTCTTAGTAAGTATTGTGATGGTGATCTTTTCGATATTGATTTGATGATGATTTATTTTGATGTTGATTCGATAATGATTCCTTTTCCTCTTTAATTTTTTTATGAAATTTTTGTTTTTTTCCTTCTTTTCTTTGCAGATAGGAGAAAAACTATTTCTGATAACAGAATAATTGTGGAAACTTGTTATTCCTCCGGATTGAGGAAGGGATTAAGAGACACAACTCCTGATAACTTTTCTCTGTATACTTTTAGTTCCGTGGATACTTGTAACCTACACTCTAGGTAAAGTTCTTTCCACCGAGAAATGCCTATGGAAAGAAATGGAACTTGTGCTCTAAATTTCTCCCCAAATGCAAATTGAGTTGTGGATGTTGAATCGCTTGTTTCTGTGTTATTTTCAGAAGATTATAATAAGTGTTGGGGTATTCCAACCTCCTTATAGATTTCATACTTATTATTTTTAAGATTTTTGACTCGTTACTCGTTTTCATTACTTTTTTTTCATAGTTAGTAAATGAGTTTACGTGTAACATTCTTTTCATTTGAAACCTTCAGGCCATGTTAGATGAGGCTTCATCCAGTGTCACTCGGGAAAAAAACATACCGGGCCTTGAGAGTGCTATTAGTAAGAAATTATCTATCCTTCTTGAGAAGCGCCAAGATGAGCCTAGCGTCGCTAATCCCAGTGTAGGGATGGTGAAGTTGACAAAGAAGTTTTTCGATCTTTTGCAAGCTTTCTGTTAGGATTCCGACCCTAACTCGTCATAAGCCCATGGGTACAACTCAACTCTAGATAAAACTGGTCTACAAGTTTAGGGATCCCATTGACCTATAAATTACCCAATTAAGCCCTAAATAAGCAATGTGGGACTAAGGATAAATCTTACGGGATAGATTGAACTACTAGATTTTAGAAGTAAAGGGCATGGTTTTAGAAGTAGATCCGGTTTAGGAATCCTATGCACCAATTGATTTAATCGGATCACTGGTTTCAACACGAATTTTGAAACGACCAAACTCAATTGAGCATACGAGCATCTTTCATCCATTTATAATATTCATTTTTTAAGAAAATTAATGGTCTCTAGAAAGTATGATTCTTGAGATGGGTCCGAGGGTTGGGCGATAACTGAGTTAACTCAGTAAAAAAAATTCAAAATTGTTTTTCCTCCCTCATGATTCTCTAATTATGTTCTTTGTTTCTTTAATTTTTTTCTTCTTCTTTCCTAGGTAGTTTTCTACTTTTGGATATGTCTCATCTGATTAAATTGTTTAACTAAAATGCTTATCGAAGGTCTTAGTTTTCTTCTCTTGTTTCGTGAGTCAATTTTTTTGATTCTTTAGTATCTATAAGTAGTATAATGTAGTTTTAATCTATTTTGCAGGGTTTCCATAGTTATTTCTGTGTTGTTCCCAGTGGTGGTAATTCAGTAGTGTTTAACACTTGAGATCAGCTTGTTTATGAAGATTGTCACAGTAGTGTTTGCTTATAAGAACAATCGTGTACTTTGATTATCCTCATTATAATTACGAGTTAAAGGTCGTTTAATCTCACTGGTATTCCATTCTATTACTCTGATTCCTTTTCCTATCTTGTTAAATTCTAGGCTTTTCCATCTTTCATTCATCATGATATCCATTAGATCTAGCTTCAACATACTAACTCAGCAAGTTAAACCTCATGAATCGGTCATCAATGCTTACCGTGATTATAACATCAAAAGTGGGAAACTGTCAAGGTTTTTCAAATTCAAAAATATTATCAACTTCATCAAGACGGAAAATCAGCAGAATAACACACAAATATGGAAACAACAAGATTTCCGTATATCCAAAGTTTTTATAATCCCATTCGGTATCCAGCAGAAATCATAAACCCTAAAACTCATAGAAACCTTGTGAAGCAAACTTGTTTTCTAAAAACACAGTGTGGTAATATGTCTTCTCAAGGTAGCAAACAAGTTGAAAACCTAAACTCTAGAATGCAATCTGCAACTATTGGTCCCATTGCACCAAGACCACTAAGAATAATTATTGCTTCTGCTCAAGTTTCAACTGATGAAGCTGATGAGCATTTATTTTGATTTCTTGGAAAAATCATGTTCAAAAAACCATTGGATCATGAAGATATGAAGAAAGAAATGAACGATCGTTAGAGAAGTTACAGAAGGTGTGAAATCATTACTAAAGGAACAAATATTTTTCTCTTTCGATTCCAAATGGAAGATTCGAAAAATGGTGTTCAAGCTAAAACTTGGGATATCTTGGGTCACTTGCTGGCTCTAATCCCTTATGATTCTAAAGTTCCAATAAAGGATCATGTTTTTGACAAGCACATATGGTGTATCAAGATAAGAAACCTAGGCAACATCATCTTGAATGAAACTCTGATCAAAGGAATATGCAAAGATACTGGAAAAAAGGTTGTGCCAGATGAAGGAGAAGATTACCAAGAGGAAGCGTGACAAGTACGGTGTATGTTGAAATAAGTCTCAAGGAACCTTTGAGAAGAGTTGGTTTGGTCGATACACCAAATGGACAGAGAAAATGGGTTATTTACCATTATGAAATGCAACCATACAAGATTTGTAAAGAATGTTGGGTAGTTGATCATGATGATAAGTATTGCAAAAGATTGGCACAAGAACAAAAGTAGAAGCAATGACATATCAAGAATATGCAGTGTGGAGTCAGACTAAGGAAGGAAAATCTTTTTTGGCTAGATATATCACAAGTACGGAGGCAGACATGATGGAGGATGGTGTTGAACATGAAGTGGGTGCTGTTAGTAATTATACACATAATATCTCTTCGACTTATCCCAAATCGAAATGAATGCTTATTTAGGAAGTGAGGATAGTGAACACAGAAAAAACAAACGAACTAGAGAACATGGTTCATCTGATAAACCTAATTCTGTAACACCCAATTAAACCATTACCCATATTAATCCTATTTACCAATCCGAGGAAAACATAGAGTATAGTGATACCTATTGAGCAGAGAATGGAATACCAACACAGTCATGGTGAAGATAATCATTCACAAGTAATTGATAGCTCAGCAGCTGATCTTACTAGGACGAATACACAGAATCACTATGGGAATCCTGCAATTGCTCATCAGGTTTTTCTCACCAACCCTAGTTAATGCTTTAATCTAAATTTTAATTTGTATTCCTTTCAGGTCTGTGATTAGGTTCTCTTAAGCTGTGTTTAATTTTATTGGTATAATTGCTATTTGTGTTATTGTTCATCCTATCAGTATTTCAACTATGAAGATTTTATCCTGGAATGTACAAGGTTATGGGAACAAATACACTAGATTTCGTTTGAGGTATTTAGTAAAATCTAATGATCCTGACCTAGTTTTTCTCATCGATACCAAAAAATAGTGACGGGAAAATGATAAGGTACACTCAGAATTTAGGTTTCATGAATTTCTGCTATGTCAACCCTATTGGTGCTTCAGGAGGCATATTTATTATTCGGAAAGATGGGATTCAACTTGACATTATAAATGCTACTAATAATTTCATTGTCTGTCACACCCAGATAGATGTTAGAAGTAGAAAATCTATGATTATCCTTATGTATGGTGCTCTGCATGGTATAACTATGAAGGAACACTGGGATTTTATGTATAGATTAGCTGGTACCTATATATGTCCTTGTATTATAGTGGGAGACCTAAATTTTATCACTAAGAAAAAAGATAAATTAAGGGGGAATGCTCCTATCCAATCCGACCTAGATGCTGTGAATGATCACTTAGATAACTTGAACTTAAGTGATGTACCTTTTATAGGAAATCCATATAGCTGGTCTAACAAGAGGAGTGAACAACATTTGATTTTTGGAAAGGCTAGATAGAGCTCTCTGTAATGGAGATTGGTTTTTTTTTTTCAAATTGTATTGTTTATCACTTAATTCCTTATGCTAGTGATCATTGTCCAATCTTGCTAGTAGGTGATAAAAATGCCAATGGGTACCAGTAAACCTTATAGATTCAATAAATGCTTGTTTCTTGATAGATCTTGTGCTAACTTGATTAAATATAATTGGGCTGTCAATGAGGGTATAATGCTTTTAAATTCAATAGATCTTTACACAATGTTAAGCAAAAATCTTAAGGATTTGAATTATCGGAAGTTTGGTAATTTTCAAACTCAGATAAGAGATGTGTAGACTCAACTTAATACTTTATCCCAATCTAATAATAGCAACAAAAATAGTGATAGAGTCAAAGATCTTGAAGCTAAGATTGATTATTGGTACCAAGTGCAGCATGACTTTTATATGCAGAGAGCCAAAGAAGATGCCATTACTTTTAGTGATAGAAATACTAAGTACCTGCATGATAAAGTAAAATATAGAAAGAGAAGAACTCAAATTGAATCTATTCAATCTGATGTTGGTGTTGGCTAACTGAAAGAATTTGTATTGCTTTAGAGCTTAAAAAACATTTCTCAGATGTTAGTAAATCCACTAATCCTCCTAATCCTAGTGACTCAAGACCCATTGGTCGTGGTAGATAATAAAGATGAGTATCCTTACAACTTAAAGTACTCACTCAACCCTCTCTCAATCTCTACTCACTCAACATACGTCATTTGATTTGATACTAGAGGATTGGGGCTGTTACACTAAACCCAAAATACAGGATCTTCCACTAATACAACTACATAGTACATCTAATAAGATATGGGGTAATAATTAATCAAGGGATGACTATTGTACCTACTACTAACCACTTAGGAATATGAATTTGTCCTTATTATGGACAATTATTATTATACCCGGGACCTCCATAGTAAAAACCATAACCATTTGTATGTTTTTAAATGTCAGGAAGAAAATGAAATGCTAATTAGAATTCCCAGTTCTGAGGAGATAAGATCTGTGGTTTTTTAAATGCAACTGTTTGAGGGTGAAAACTGTTTCTGCTGATTTCGGTAATTTCGGGTGTGTGGGTGAGAAACGAGTCTAAACCCTAAACAATGTACTGCAAGGGAGTACTTTAGATTCATGAGATCAATCTGTACAAATCCGTCCTAAACCAATAAATGGCCGTACCAGACTTGCTTCGGTCACAAAGAGGAGGAGAAGGGTTGGTTTTGGGGAGGGAAGCGAAGAGAGTGTTGAGACCATAATAGTTGATCTTGGAGAGTAGTTGTTTTATGACGTGCATCAGAAAGTAGGAAGCTAACAGATGGGAAAGCTAGCAAACGTTTTCTGAGTGTTGTATGCTCCTGATCAGAACTTGTTGTTCGATGGAAATAGATAAGACCTATTTATACAAGTCGAAGTGAAACGTACTCTGGTCTCGTAAGAAATGGAAAACGGATGAGTAAATGGGAGGAGGTGGTAACCGGTAACGCCTGGAATTTATGTTCTATAAAAGAAAGCGTTTTACCGTTACTCTATGTTTTTACTAACCGCCTCATCCTTATGACACTGTCTTGTAACGGGCGTAGTGTACGCCGCACGCTGTAAACCGCCAAACCAATACCAAATGAGCATCCCCCAGTTTGTCAGATGTGTTGATATCTCGAGTGTTTTCGTGGAAAACATGTAGCATGTTGCTGTTGTTTGGCAAGTTGAGCTTGGGAGACTTGCCGGCTCGGTGGTGACCTTCGACGGTCGAGATTTTGCATCTTGAGAGGAAGGGTAGCCGTTGATTATTGCAACCCTTTGTTTGGTATCCAGTGGAATGAAAGCATGGCCTGCATGGCTTTAATATGGCCTAGTTTAGGCGTGGACAAAAGCTAGGGTTTTGGCATTGTTTGGGCGCGACCAAAACTAGGGCTTGGCGTCGAGCCAAAAGGTTTCCCTGCGTTAGCTGGTAACCTTGGACGGCTAAGATCTGCGTCTTAGATGGAAATGTATCCGTCGATTGTTGCAAGCCTTCGTTTTGGAAGCCGTGAAGGGAAGGCCGGCATGGTATGGTTTAGGCGCAGCAAGGTGGCTGACACGACATGCTATTGGCACATGTGGCATGGTCGGCATGCCTTGGCGTGGCCAAAACTAGGATTTTGGCGTTGGGCCAAAGGTTACCATGCATTGGTTGGTGACCTTGGACGGCTAATATTTGCATCTAAGATGGAAGGGTGGTCGTTGATTGTCGCACGCATTCGTTTTGGCAACCGTGAGGGGAAGGCTGATAAGCATGTATATGCTACATTTTATACCCATATTTATATTAGCTATGATATAATATTTTAGTTACTAATACTATTTTAGTGCTTTTGTAGAAAGTATAAGAGAATTCGATCATCCAGCGAATAAACATCAAAATGTGAGACTTAATGGTGTTTGCGGCGAAAATGGAAAAATGTGGTTGGCCTGGTACTTCCATATATCAACAACCACAATGATGAAATGTGGTTGGCCTGGTATTTCCATGTATCAGCAACCATAATGATCAATTATACTGGTCTGATATTTTTATATATCAGCAGCACTTATTATGCTGGCCCGGTATTTCCATGTATCAGCAGCCGGGCTGGCCTGGTATTTCCATGTATCATCAACCACAATTATGAAATGGGATTGATCTGGTATTTCCATATATCAACAACCAAAATGATGAAATGAGGTTGGCCTGATATTTCCATATATCAGCAACCACAATGAAAAAAATGACAAAATGTAGCTGGCCTCATATATCCATATATATCAGCAGCATAAAATTGTTTCATAGGCGAGGCACAAACGCAACAAAGGAATTGAAATCAAATTGGGGTTGGCACATGCAAACTGAAAATGAGAAGTATTTTATCTTTCTTACTTTATTACAAATATATTCCACCGGGAAAGATAATTTATTTGCCATGTGAAGAATTAATTGAGGAATATTTACACGTGAGATTATTTTGGAAATAAAATAATTCTTTCTTCATTTGGGAGATTTTGGAAATAAGGAGAGTTTATTATTTCATTGGAAGAACGAGGTGGAAATACTATTTGGGGAAAGATACTGATGACGACATCAACTTGTGTGCAAGTATTTCATAGAATAATTTATTTTGATACTTTGTTTAATGAAATAAAAGAAAGGGAAGGTGTATAAGAAGGATGTCGACTATTTGAGAGGAGAGCCCGGCCACAAGGCCGTAAGTAGAGAAGGGTTTTGAAGTTTTGTTTTCGATTCATCATTTTTCATTAGCTAGAGTTTGATTTTAATATGTTTATGGCTTTTGAGAAATCTATGTCTAGCTAGAGTCATGTTAGGGTTTTGGTAGAAACCAATTTAATTGTGTAAACTCTACATTTATATGCTCAATAATGATTTGGATGACTAGTAGTTTTTCTTCATATGGCTTTGTATTTTATTGTTCATGTGATTTTCTTGATTATTTATGCTTTTCAATTGATATGGCGTGCTTTGGTTAAGTTCTTTGACGCGATATGCTTTAGGATAGATAGGTAATGTTTTAGAATCACTATCCATGAAGCGAAGAAAATTACAACGGAGAAACAATATTTGATAATGCATGGAATATATTGTTAATGACGAGTAGAATTTGCATAATTAATTGGTGGAAACCGAAAATCCCAATAACCCGCTCTCATTTTGTTTACTGTTAGAATTATTATTATTTCATTTTGTTCCAAATTTCTGAAAATCGTTCAAACATCATCTTGTCGATTAGTTAGTTTTAGTAGTAGTATTTTACACTCCTCATGGGAACGACCTGTACTTGTCATTGTTTATCTAGTTAGACACTGTGCACTTGCAGTATTATTATTGTAAGTTTCCCAACTTACCAAGTTTTCGGCGCCGCTTCCGGGGAGTAGTTGCAAAATACCCTTTTATTGATATCATTGTATATAGTTTATTTTTAGTTTTTGTACATAATTTATTTTTATTTTTCTTTTGAATTTCTTTTAGTCTTTTTATGCAGTTTGCTTGATTTTTTTAGGTACCTTAGTCCGAAGTGTTGCAGGCGAAAAACAAGTACGTACTCGTCAAGCTTTTGCAAGAGCCACTAGAGGTTTTCTTAGCTCATTTTGGGTTTGGTTTTGATGATGATAGTGTTATTTGTGAATTCAATGCCTTGTTAGACTCCACACCATTGCTAGACACTAATAAATGGAACCCAAAATTAGAACCTCTAGTTTTGCCCGAGTCTCGAGTAGTTTCATCAGTCGAGAAAGATCCGACCTTGACCCTTAAGCCATTAAGTTCTGAATTTTTTCGTCTTGATGATATTAATAATGAAACCGTTTTAGATGATAATGGGTCTATGAGTCGTGATATTATTGCTCCATTGAGCTCTTGTTCCGCAGAAATTATTTCAGCTGATTTAGAACCTGATTTAGAGCGTCTTTCGCCAATAAAAACTGTCAAACAATATGAATTTATTGCGTATGGGAATGATTTACTTATCCCATCTATGCATTATTTGAATATCACTTACAGTTTTCGATTGAGAGTGGATTTACATACCGTTTTGGAGGTTTATAGTGTTCACAGGGACATATCTTCAGCTGACCGGATTAGTTGGGATGATCCTCAACTTTTTAGACTCTATATATATGATTGGATGTCTACTTTGGGGTACCAACCTCACCTTGTTTGAGACTACATGCTATTGGAAAGTAGGGAAACAAATACATTTCGCTTCATGGGAGTCAACCCATCAGATTTGTTCCCTCTACTCTATCTCTTACTTTTATTGTTTATTTTTGTATTTCCCATCTTAATTTCTACGTTAGATGACACAATTACATTGAGGACAATGTAATGTTTAAGTGTGGGGGAGTGGGTAATTATCCATATTTTTGCAGGTTTTCACTTTTCTTAGAATAAAAAAAATAAAAATAAAAAAATCAATTGCATAATATCTCTGTTTTGCTCGAGGACTAGCAAAATATAAGTGTGGGGGTGTTGATAAGCATGTATATGCTACATTTTATACCCATATTTTTATTAGCTATGATACAATATTTTAGTTACTAATACTATTTTAGTGCTTTTGTAGAAAGTACAAGTGAATTCGATCATCCAGCGAATAAACAGCAAAATGTGAGACTTAATGGTGTTTGCGACGAAAATGGAAAAATGTGGTTGGCCTGGTACTTCCATATATCAACAACCACAATGATGAAATGTGGTTGGCATGGTATTTCCATGTATCAGCAACCACAATGATCAATTATGCTGGCCTGGTATTTTTATATATCAACAGCGCTTATTATGATGGCCTGGTATTTCCATGTATCAGCAGCCGGGCTGGCCTGGTATTTCCATGTATCAACAACCACAATTATGAAATTGGGTTGGCCTAGAATTTCCATATATCAGCAACCACAATGATGAAATGAGGTTGACCTGGTATTTCCATATATCAGCAACCACAATGAAAAAAATGACAAAATGTAGCTGGCCTGGTATCTCCATATATATCATCAGCATAAAATTGTTTCATAGGCGAGGCACAAACGCAACAAAGGAATTGAAATCAAATTTGGGTTGGCACATGCAAACTTAAAATGAGAAGTATTTTATCTTTCTTACTTTATTACAAATATATTCCACCGGGAAAGATAATTTATTTGCCATGTGAAGAATTAATTGAGGAATATTTACACGTGAGATTATTTTGGAAATAAAATAATTCTTTCTTCATTTGGGAGATTTTGGAAATAAGGAGAGTTTATTATTTCATTGGAAGAAAGAGGGGGCAATACTATTTGGGGAAAGATACTGATGTTGACATCAACTTGTGTGCAAGTATTTCATAGAATAATTTATATTGATATTTTGGTTAATGAAATAAAAGAAAGAGAAGGTGTATAATAAGGATGTCGACTATTTGAGAGGAGAGCCCGGCCACATGGCCGTAAGTAGAGAAGGGTTTTGAAGTTTTGTTTTCGATTCTTCATTTTTCATTATCTAGAGTTTGATTTTAATATGTTTATGGCTTTTGAGAAAGCCATGTCTAGCTAGAGTCATGTTAGGGTTTAGGTAGAAACCAATTTAATTGTGTAAACTCTACATTTATATGCTCAATAATGATTTGAATGACTAGTAGTTTTTCTTCATATGGCTTGGTATTGTTCATGTGATTTTCTTGATTATTTATGCTTTTCAATTGATATGGCGTGCTTTGTTTAAGTTCTTTGACGTGATATGCTTTAGGATTGATAGGTAATGCTTTAGAATCACTATCCATGAAGCGGGGAAAATTACAACGGAGAAACAATATTTGAAAATGTATGGAATATATTTTTAATGACTAGTAGAATTTGCATGTGGAAACCAAAAATCCTAATAACCTGCTCTCATTTTGTTTACTATTAGAATTATTATTATTTCATTTTGTTACAAATTTCTGAAAATCGTTCAAACATCATCTTGCCGATTAGTTAGTTTTGATATTAATTAGTAGTAGTATTTTACACTCCTCGTGGGAACGACCTGTACTTGCCATTGTTTTCCTAGTTAGACACTGTGCACTTGCAATATTATTATTGTAGGTTTCCCAACCTACCAAAGGCCGACATGGTATGGTTTAGGCGCGACAAGGTGGCTGGCACGGCTTGCCATTGGCACATGTGGCATGGTCGGCATGCCTTGGCGCGGTTTAGGCGTTGGGCCAAAGGTTACCATGCGTTGGTTGGTGACCTTGTACGGTTAATATTTGCATCTAAGATGGAAGGGTGGCCATTGATTGTCGCACACATTCGTTTTGGAAGTCGTGAGGGGAAGGCCCGCATGGTATGGTTAAGGCGTGGCAAGGTGGCTGGCACGACATGTCATTGGCACATGTGGCATGGTCGGCATGCCTTGGCGCGATTTAGGCGTGGCCAAAACTAGGGTTTTGGCATTGGTCCAAAGGTTACCATGCGTTGGTTGGTGACCTTGGACGGCTAAGATTTGCAGCTAAGATGAAAGGGTGGTCGTCGATTGTCGCACACCTTAATTTTGGTAGCCGTGAGGGGAAGGGCGGGATGGTATGGTTTAGGCGAGGCAAGGTGTCTGGTACGACATGCCATTGGCACATGTGGCGTGGTCGGCATGCCTAGGCGCGGTTTAGGCGTGGCCAAAACTAGGGTGTTGTCGTTGGGCCAAAGGTTACCATGCGTTGATTGGTGACCTTGGACGGTTAAGATTTGCATCTAAGATGGAAAGGTGGTCGTTGATTGTCGCACGCCTTCGTTTTGGCAGCCGTAAAGGGATGGGTGGCATGTTATGGTTTAGGAACGACAAGGTGGCTGGCACGACATGCCATTGGAACATGTGGCATGGTCGGCATGCCTTGGCGCGGTTTAGGCGTGGCCAAAATTAGGGTTTTGGCGTTGGGCCAAAGGTTACCATGCGTTGGATGGCGACCTTGGACGGATAAGATCTGTATCTCAGATGGAAGGGTGGCCGTTGATTGTTGCAACCCTTCGTTTTGGCAGCCAGCGACATGTGGCGGGGCCGACATGGATTTGGCATGGAATCGTGGTTGGCATGCCTTGGCGCGGAGACGTGGATGGCATGGTTTGCAATTGGCACGGTGACGCGGCTGGCATGGTTGGCATGCTTTGGCGCGGAGACGTGGCTGGCATGGTTTTCCATTGGTACGGTGGTGTGGATGGCATGGTTGGCATGACTTGGCGCGGAGATGTGGCTGGAACGGCGCGACTGGCATGGTTGGCATGCTTTGGCGCGGAGACGTGGCTGGCATGGTTTGTCATTGGTACGGTGGTGCGGCTGGCATGGTTGGCATGACTTGGCGCGGAGATGTGGCTGGAACGGCGCGGCTGGCATGCTTTGGCGCGGAGACGTGGCTGGCATGGTTTTCCATTGGCACGGTGGTGCATCTGGCATGGTTGGCATGCCTTGGCGCGGAGACGTGGCTGGCATGGTTTGCCATTGGCACGGTGGTGCGGCTGGCATGGTTGGCATTCCTTGGCACGGAGACGTGGCTGGCATGGTTTTCCATTGGCACGATGGTGTAAGAATTTAGGGTTTGGTGTACGAAGGTGATGTCGGCCAATACTAAGGGTTCTACTGTGGTACATGACACATATATATGTAAAAAAAAAGGTACCCTGGTAATTCTTACGTAGGCGTGTTGAATGATTCAATAAATGCGCTAGTGGTCCTAGTGACGTCATGTCAGATGTAAGGTTTTATGATTTTAACCCTAAGATAAAAACCACCATCAACATTAAGTCCCCTGCATAGCTCGGAACAGGAGAATTTTTGCGAGGTAAGCATAAGATGGTGACGGGCAAGGGAAAAATCGAAATGACAAGTCGTGAAAAGATGGTCAAGGAGACCCGACTAACCTTTTTCGAGAGGTAAGGAGAGTTCGTGATTCTTGTGTTGGCGGCCTTGCATAGATTCTACTTGTGGTGTTGCTGGCTAGACCATGAAGTAGTGAGATGTAGATTTTCGGCTTGGAATGGGAGCCGCAGGCGTTGGTCGTCTTGGAATGGGAGCCGCAGGCGTTGGTCGGCTTGGAATGGAGGAAACTGGCTTCGGTCAGCGGAATGGTGGAAACTGTCTTCAGTCCGCATAATGGTGTAAACTAGTTTCAGAACTTCGGCTACCAAACGATGGTGATGACGCTGAAATTTCGGTTATCAAATGGTAGTGATGGCGCATGGCAACTTTGTCGAAATCAGGGTTTGGGATGTCGAAACCCTAATTAGCGCTCCTTACTAAAATCGTTGTAGAATTATCGTACGAACTCGTATTTTGACGGCCGCCCATCCTATCTCCTTAGGCGGGAATATTTAGGTTTGGAGCTCGTTTAGAGGTGAAAACGGCCCGACAGTGAAACTCAGGAAGAATTCAGGAGGGATTTGTGGGCCCGAGGTAGCATAGTCGCGCCGAGTCATCTGTTCCCGTTCATGGAGCAAGAAGGGAACTTTATTCTATGCAAAACTCTAGAAACTCCATCCGTATGAAAAGAGGTATTGACCTTCTTCTATTTTCTGTTGCTCGTTTGTATCCGCGCCTTCGTCTGCAGTGTCTCTCCAGTGGATTCCAAAATTTACCAAACTCCATTGCATTCTTGGGACGGATGGATGGAATATATGCTCGGCAACGATCATGTCAGGGTTAATCTTGGAGGTTGTGGTTGCGGTGTCGGTCCATCCTCGTCTTTAGGTTGTTCAGTGCCTAGACCTTCTGATCGTGATGATGATGTGCTGTGAATGCTTGTATGGTCGAAAACTTCTGGCGCCCCCAGATGAAATAGGGAGACGTTCCGTTGCCGATGTGTTACTATCAAGTCATCCAGGACTTTGTTCCAAGCGACATCCTTCGAACCATCTTCTGAATCTTGGACTATCATATGGAATGAGATGTGGTAAGAAGTCCCTAGTTATACTTAGGTTTGATCCGATTGCATGGATGAATATGTGAATGTATCTTTGTGGTGTACTCTTGAAGTCTTCGGTGTACATGTACGGCTTCGTGTTGAGAAATTCCTGCGGCTCGTGAAACTTCGACAGTGATGATGTTGAAATCAGAAATAACCTGGTTGAGGGGAGTGAAAGCGTCTCATGCTGGTAGTCCCCATGTGTATCCTATTTTCATTGCATCGCCTTGAACTCACATCCACGTGTTTTGATACAAGCTTATCGTACTCTTCTGGATGTGACGCTGGGATGCTTAGGATATCGCATGGACGAAATATTCTGGATAGCGAAGATGTAGGAATGGGAGAGTTATTTTGTTTATCATGGCTCCCTCTATTTCTTCAAGAAAATGTTTCAGCCGCCTCTCTGGAGTTATCTCATGAGTCTTTGATGGTCGTCGATGGAATGCGAAGAGAAGTCCCCAGTCGTATTTTTCTTCAGTTTCTAAAGTTGTTTTCCTCTGAGCAGGCTTGGGATCCTCCCCGGCCTCGTAAAGTGTTGAAGGCGTCTTCTAGACAGAGAGGTGATGATATTCTTGCGTTGCACCCTTGAAGAGTAGATGACCTTGTTGCGGCTATGGCCTTTTGGTTGACTGTGTCTTCTGAGCTTTGATAGTGAAGGGATTCCGTGTATATCCTCAGTCCTCAAGTATGGTTTACATGTTTCCATATTTGTAGTGATTGCTGCTGTGGCGAAGCTCTGGCTGGTATCAACAAATGAGCGGCAACAATTCTTGGTAGCAGATGTAATCAGAAGAGACTACATTGTCGTGGTAACAAAGTAGGTTGGCTGGAATTTTATGGGCATCCGTGGAAGTAAAAGGATTGGATGGAGTTGTATGGGCATCCGTGGAAGTGAAAGGATTGGCTGGATGCGTAAGCGAGCAGACTGTCCATGACTACGAAGATTGGTTGGCTGTGATCATGATCCTTGACATGGGGAGCATGGTGGTACGACCCTTTGCAGGAAGAAGCGTCGTTGAAACAACTTCGTCTCTTGGAGAAGATGTTGAAACTTAAGAAGCCGAACGCTGAAGCATCGTCTTTGGATCCTGGAGAAGCTTATGAAGAGAACGCTGAAACGGAGCGGCTACTGGAGCGAGCGTTGAAGCGGAGCGGCTGTCGGAGTGATCATTGAAGCGGATTCTCTGCTAAAGGATGTTGAAGCGGATCGGCTGCGTTAATCAGTATGCTATCAAACTGGACACCCTTCAAGCGAACAATGTTTAGGAGTCCCCAGTTCCATCTATCAATCGTTCTTTCCAGGAGAGGTTGGGGTTTAGGAACAGCTTCTCTGGTTGGAAACAGCTGCTTCCCTGATGCAGTGCGGTTGAGGGATGAAAATATGCCTTGATGTTGCGCCTTGGGGAAATATAGAATCTCACATAAATGTTTCATCATAGACTGCACGATTTTGCGGGCGAAGTCCTCAGAAATTATGCATCTCTTGACAGGGAAAAGATTCTTTGTGAACTCAGGGGGTTGCTGATTTTTCTTTGCTTCGATTTTGGAGAAGTCATTCCTGATCTTTTCGTGTAATGAAATTAGATTGTTGATTCCCTTCTACTGGGCGTTCAAGAGAAACGCTGGAAGGATGCAAGCTGCTGTAAAGATGCAAGCTGTTAGCGCTGGAAAGGATGCAAGCTGTTAGCGCTGGAAAGGATGCAAGCTGTTAGCGCTGGAAAGATGCAAGTTGTTAGCGTTGTATCGCCTTGGAATGGGCGCTGGCTTGGATTTGGTATGGCGCGGACTGTCGACTGGGCATGGCGTGGACTGTTGGCTTGGCAAGGCGCTGGCTTGGCGTGGCGCGAACTTGTTCTTGCGGGCCCAGTTGCCTCTTTCCATACATAGATCAAATAGGAAATCATTTCCTTACTCAAATTCCAAAAGTGTTATGCGTATGAAAGGGGTTGGCTCTCCTTTTTATATCGTATCTTTGTTCTCACGTCCTGGTGTTAGCGGTAGCGCGGTAGCAATAAAGTGGTAAAGCATATTCCAGCTATTACCCCAGCGTTTCTCTTTCAATTTGTTTTCTTGTTTTCTTGTGTTGGTGCAAACCCTAGCCATAGGTATGCCTTCCATAAATCTATAGAAATATTGTTCTTCTGAACTGGTGTAAACCCTAGCCGTGGGTATGGCTTTCATAAACTTTTAGAAACACTTCGTCATAAAGAATTCCTCTTTGAATATCACTGTAGTAACGTCGGCTACCTCATGAATAGTGACGGGTAATCATTATTATGCAAAGTAGGCACGTACGGGTAGGTGACTGTTCTTTTTTTGAAAGGCAAACAAAGTGCTTGGTTTATGGTTTTGATTTTCGGGATTTTTTGGTTGATAGACAAGTATTACCCCCGAGGGTTTTGGATTATTATTTGGAATGAACTGTTTTAGAATATTGATGTTTTTGGTTATGAATATAAGTGGCATGAGTACCCCAGGGAAGTCATGGAATTGTGACTGTTGTGCGATAGTAGAAAGCATGAAACACAGGAAAAATATGACTATCGGTTTTTTATCTCCCCTGTAAAGATTTGAAGTAGTAGACCATGTATTTTGTCTAGCAAGACTTACTCGGTTTTTCGGATCTCCTGATGAAAAGGAATCTCCCGGGTATAAGATCGAGTTTTGTGGGAAGCACCGTCGTGACTGTGGAAAGTCCCCAGTCATCCCTTGTCGTGTAATGACTGGTAACCGGGCCGTCTGGTAACTGAGCCGTCGATCCCTGGGCAGGTCGTTTGGATTCTACTGTCCTGACGTCTGGGTCGAAATATGAGATATCGAGGATTGAAAGTTGACATTGTAACCGAAAGATCAATCTCCCACTGTGGTCTCCAATTTTTTGAGGGTGAAAACGGTTTCTGCTGATTTCGATAATTTCGAGTGTGTGGGTGAGAAACGAGTCTAAACCCTAAACAATGTACTGCAAGGGAGTACTTTATATTCAAGAGATCAATATGTACAAATCCGTCCTAAACCAAGAAATGGTTGTTCCAGACTTGCTTCGGTGACAAAGAGGAGGAGAAGGGTTGGTTTTGGGGAGGGAAGCGAAGAGAGTGTTGAGACCAGAATAGTTGATCCTGGAAGAGTAGTTGTTTTGTGACTTGCATCATAAAGTGGGAAGCTAACAAATGGGAAAGATAGCAAACGTTTTTTGAGTGTTGTATGCTCCTGACTAGAACTTGTTGTTCGGTGGAAATAGTAAGACCTATTTATACAAGTCGAAGTGAAACGTACTCTGGTCTCGTAAGAAATGGAAAACGGATGAGTAAATGGGAGGAGGTGGTAACCAGTAACGCCTGGAATTGATGTTCCATAAAAGAAAGTGTTTTACCATTACTCCCTCTATTTAGTAACCGCCTCATCCTTATGACACTGTCTTGTAACGGGCGTAGTGTACGCCACACGCTGTAAACCGCCAAACCAATACACAATGAGCATCCCCCAGTTTGTGACATGTGTTGATGTCTCGAGTGTTTTCATGGAAAACATGTAGCATGTTGCCGTTGTTTGGAAAGTTGAGCTTGGGAGACTTGCCGGCTCGGTGGTGACCTTCGACGGTCGATATTTTGCATCTTGAGAGGAAGGGTAACCGTTGATTATTGCAACCCTTCATTTGGTATCCAGTGACATAAAAGCATGGACGGCATAGATTTAATATGACCTAGTTTAGGCGTGGACAAAAGCTAGGGTTTTGGAATTGTTTGGGCGCGACCAAAACTTTGGCACAAAGATCTGCGTCTTAGATGGAAATGTGGCCGTCGATTGTTGCAAGCCTTCATTTTGGAAGCCGTGAAGGGAAGGCCGTCATGGTATGGTTTAGGCGCAACAAGGTTGATGGCACGCCATGCCATTGGGACATGTGGCATGGTCGGCATGCCTTGGCGCAGTTTATGCGTGGCCAAAACTAGGGTTTTGGCGTTGTGCCAAAGGTTACCATGCGTTGGTTGGTGACCTTGGACGACTAAGATTTGCATCTAAGATGTAAGGGTGGTCGTTGATTATCGCACGCCTTCGTTTTGGAAGTCGTGAGGGGAAGGATGACATGGTATGGTTTAGGCGCGGCAAAGTGGCCGGCACGGCATGCCATTGGCACATGTGGCATGGTCGGCATGCCTTGGCGGGGTTTAGGCGTGGCCAAAACTAGGGTTTTGGCGTTTGGCCAAAGGTTACCATGCTTTGGTTGGTGACCTTGGACGGTTAAGATTTGCATCTAAGATGGAAGGGTGGCCATTGATTGTCGCACGCCTTCATTTTGGCAGCCGTGAGGGTAAGACCCGCATGGTATAGTTTAGGCACGGCTAGGTGGCTGACACGGCATGCCATTGGCACATGTGGCATGGTCGGCATGCCTTGACGCAGTTTAGGCGTGGCCAAAACTAGGGTTTTTGCGTTGGGACAAAGGTTACCATGCGTTGGTCGGTGACCTTGGACGGCTAAGATTTGCATCTAAGATGGAAGAGTGGTCTTTGATTGTCGCACGCCTTCGTTTTGACAGATGTGAGGGGAAGGCCGGCATGTTATGGTTTAGGCGCGGCAAGGTGGCTGGAAAGGCATGCCATTAGCACATGTGGCATGGTCGGCATGCCTTGGCGCGTTTTAGGCGTGGCCAAAACTAGGGTTTTGGTGTTGGGCCAAAGGTTACCATGCGTTGGTTAGTGACCTTGGACGGTTAAGATTTGCATCTAAGATGGAAAGGTGGCCGTTGATTGTCGCACGCCTTCGTTTTGGCAGTCGTAAAGGGAAGGCCGACATGGTATGGTTTAGGCGCGGAAAGGTGGCTAGCACGGCATTCCATTGGCACATGTGGCATGGCCGGCATGCTTTGGCGCGGTTTAGGTGTGGCCAAAGGTTACCATGCGTTGGCTGGCGACCTTGGACGGCTAAGATCTGCATCTCAGATAGAAGGGTGGTCGTTGATTGTTGCAACCCTTCGTTTTGGCAGCCAGCGGCATGTAGCGGGGCCGGCATGGCTTTGGCATGGAATCATGGATGGCATGGTTTTCCATTGGCACGGTGGCGCGGATGGCATGGTTGGCATGCCTTGGCGCGGAGGTGTGGCTGGCACGACATGCCATTGGCACATATGGTGCGGCTGGCATGGTTGACATGCCTTGGAGCGGAGACGTGGATGGCACGGCTTGCCATTGGCACAGTGGCACGGCTATCATGGTTAGCATGCTTTGGCGCGGAGACGTGGCTAGCATGGTTGGCATGCCTTGGCGCGGAGACGTGGCTGGCATGGTTTTCCATTGGCACGGTGGTGCGGCTGGCATGGTTGACATGCCTTGGAGCGGAGATGTGGTTGGCACGGCTTGCCATTGGCACAGTGACACGGCTAGCATGCTTTGGCGCGGAGATATGGCTAGCATGGTTTTCCATTGGCACGGTGGTGTGGCTGGCATGGTCGGCATGACTTGACGCGGAGATGTGGCTGGCAGGGAGGCATGGATGGCATGGTTGGCATGCTTTGGCGCGGAGACGTGGCTGGAATGGTTTGCCATTGGCACGGTGGTGCGGCTGGCATGGTTGGTATGACTTGGCGCGGAGATGTGGCTGGCACGGAATGCCATTGGCACATGCGTCTGGCATGGTTGGCATGCCTTCGCGCGGAGAGGCTGGCATGGATTGCCATTGACACGGTGGTGTAAGAATTTAGGGTTTTAGTCAGTTACACAATCTTACTAACCTGCAAAATCACATTATCGAAAACCACAGCACATCTCATTTTCCATATCTGCCATAAGATATGAGTTATTAAACCAGCGTGCTATGAGGAATTTACAAACATCTATTAGAACCAGTGCTAAACCAGTTTGTTATCCAGTCTATTAGGCTATGACCAATAAGATTTATATTCTGAGGCAGCTCAATATCAGACCAAACCTGCTTAGCTACATCACAATTTAGGAACATATGATCTAAAGTTTCAACATCCTTATTACATAGTACACTCAGTATTAGTATTCACTCTATGTCTTGCTATCCTATGTCTAACAGTGAGACAACCATGAACACACTTCCACAGAAAGTGTAAGACTTTGGGAGGCAGACAAAGTTTCCAAAATTTAACCCAAGGAAAGTTAATGGGTCCATCGAATGGTGAATAAGAATTACCTGCAACATCCACAACTTTATAAGCACTTTTAACAGAAAACAATCCATTAGCAGATGGTTTCCAAATCATTATATCCTCACCTTCAACAGGAATTTTTGATTTTGCAGATTTCATTAAACGTATGGGAATCAAACAAAGCATTTAAGATTTCCATATTCCATCTGTTACTATCTGGATGTATAAGTTATTCAACAGTCTTCATGTTTGTAGAAGCTAGCCTAGAGTCAAGGGGTTGAGCTATAGTTGGAACCCAAATATCCTTCCAGATTTCTATATTCTTATTATTTCCCACTTCCCAACAATAATGCTTCTTAATGGTCTCAAGACCTCTACAAATTACTTTTCATATCCAACTTCCATTTTCATTAGTCACATTAAGTGGATTTTGGTCAGGAAAGTACTTATGACTGAGGATTTTAACCCATTCAGCATCAAGCTCATTAAGCATTCTCCATGCAAGTTTTGCAAGGAGAGCTGTATTGAGCTCAGCTGTTTTCTTAATATTAAGCCCACCCAAAGCTTTAGACTTAGAAACAGAATACCATTTCTTAGCAAAAAAAACTTTTTCACCTTGTTTTCTGTTCCACTAGAAATTCCTCAGAATACTATCAAGTTTATCAGTGAGCTTCTTAGGCATTGGAAAGACATCTAAATGGTGAGAAGCTAAGGAACCTAGAACTGACTGAACCATTATAGTTCTAGTAGGTTGGTTCATGTTTTTTTCTTTCCAACTGGCTAGTCTATCTTTAAAATTTTCAGGAAGATGACTAAAGGTCTCCATTTTATTTATTTTTTTGAATAAGAGTAGGTACCCCTAGATATTTATCCTTAAGCCTTAAGGTTTTTATTTTTAGGATAGCAACAATCTGACTTTTAACATTGTTATCCATCTTAGGACTAAAAGCAATACATGACTTATCCAGATTGATGGATTGACCATTATACGTACTGAATTGTTCAATAATACTATCCAATCTCCTTGCTCCTTGAAGATTATCTCTGGCAAAAACCAAGCAGTCATCTGCAAAAAATAGGTGACTAATAACTGGACTAGTTTTAGTTACCTTAATACCTTGCAAAAGTCTGTCATTTTCAGCTTTAAGCAGTAATGTAGATAAGCAATCCATAACAATAATGAACAGATAGGGGGACAAGGGGTCACCCTGTCTAAGACCCTTTGTAGAATAGAAAATATCTCCTGGAGAACCATTATGAAGGACAGAAGCAGAAACAGTTGAGATACATTTTAAGAGCAAAGCACACCAGTCCTCATGAAAGCCTAATTTCATAAGAATTTTTGTCAAAAAACCCCATTCAATTATGTCAAATGCTTTTGAAATGTCTAATTAAATTGCCATAATACCTTTCTTAGCTTTGGACTTCCTCATAGTATTAATCATTTCATGTGCAATTACTATATTATCAGCAATATGCCTAGATGTCAAGAAAGCAGCTTGATATGGACTAATAAATTTGTCCATAACCTTTTTCAATCTATTAGCCAACATTTTACTGATGATTTTGTAAATAACATTACTTAAGATAATTGGCCTAAAATCATGAGGTTTCGTAGGATTACTATTCTTGGGGATTAAACTTATAAAACTATGGTTGAGCTGTTTCAACAAATGCTTCAAACGAGAGAAGGACTGCACCAAACTAACAGTATATGTTCCTACAACATGCCACATTTTCTGGTAGAAACCAGGAGGGTAACCTTCTGGACCTGAAGAGGTCCAAGGTTGTTGTTGATGGTGGTTTTTAGCTTAGGGTTAAAATCGTAAAACCTTACATCTGACATGACTTCACTAGGACCACTAGCGCATTTATTGAATCATTCAACACGCCTACGTAAGAATTACCAGGGTAACTTTTTTTTTTACATATATAAGTGTCATGTTCCACGGTAGAACCCTTAGTATTGACCGACATCACCTTCGGAATTCTGTGCCATGGAAAACTCCTATGGAAGGTTATATGAAGATTAATTTTGATGCTCCATTTTGTAATGAAACTAAATGTATGGGCGGAGCACTAATAATATATAATTAATGATGCAGGGTGAATTCCAGGGAGCCTGGAGCTTTCCAGCAGTAGCTGAAGATGCATAACAGGCTAAGGAAATAACATCTCTTGAAGCAATATAGATATCAAAAAGGAGCAATATCACCAATCTGCAGATTGAAGGGGACTGCCTCAATGTCATTAATGCCTTGAAAGGAAAAATAGGAGTTATTAAATGGAAGAATAACTCAATCATTAGAGATTTTCTTGAGTATCTCAACTCTTTTAACAACTAGGAAGTCATTCATGTACCCAGAGATACAAACTGCGCGGCAGATCTTTTAGCTAAGGATGCAATTTCTACAACATCAAAATCTTATTCAGTTTCTGAAATTCCAATGTGGTTAGATACTCTTATTAAAGAAAAACTCTTGTAATCCAGAGTTGAAATTTGAATGAAATTTATCTTTCCTATTTAAAAAAAAACTACTAGATTAGCCAAAAATTGTTGTAGTTCAAAAAAAAAATGTTGTCTATTTATTAACACCGATTCTCTTTCCTAGCATTTGGTCGCATTTGAACTAGCAGCGAGATAGTTGTGTTGAACCATCAGCGCCACAAAAATCACCTTTTTGCAGAATGGTTCAGCGCATCTAGATTTATTTTTTGATCTGACAGCTGAGATTGATTGGGCTGATTAGCACTGGGCGCTGCTTGATTCTGCCACTAACATGCTAGATTAAAACTTCCATAGGACTTAAGAGGTTGTCCTAGCTGACGCGGACTGCTAATCTAGCTGTTAAATTAGCACGCCATAGGACTAAGCCTAAGGTCCCAACATCCCACCACGCTTCCAGACCCGACGTCCTCTTTGGAATATGCTATCGACACTGGATCGGAGGTATCCCTTTCCTTATAGTGGCTTCACTCGACTACCGATATTCAATATGGTGGAAAATACGCCCATACATAGGTGCACTCACTCCTTAATCTAGCTATAGGTCACCCCTTCCAAGGAGTGGGCATGGGTCGTGGTGGTTGGCTCTGATACCAAATGTTAGGATACTGAACCTAATTTGTCATAAGTCCATGGGTATAACTCAACTCTAAACCCAATTTACAAGTTGAGGGATCACATTGACTTATAAACTACCCAATTAATCCCTATCTAAGCAATGTGGGACTAAGGTACCTGTTTCTAGCGCCATGTATGTTGGGAGGATGCCCTTGAGTATTCTGTAGGTTATATTGGTCAACGACCAATCTTGCAACAAATGGTAGATTAGGTAAGTTGGGAGGATTCCCTTGAGAAAAGTGATGCTAACACATCACATTACGCAGCTTATTGGCCTATGGCCAATATTGCATCACAGTGATGCATGAGGATAGAGAAGGCTACCCAAGATTAAGTACACCCATCATTGTTGTAAACATAGGAATAAACCTAGAGAAAATATCACACAACAGTTGTGTAATATGGCAGCGCGAGCTGGACGAGTGAATTGCGCAATATTGAAGTTGGCTTATGGGCCAGAACAGAAGCACAACAATCATTGCCGGTTTTTCAGAAGTGCATGGAAACAACCATAAATAGTGAATCAAGCACCTCAAAAATGTGACTTAGTGAATGTAAAAGTGGTCCCCCGGTGTAAGTTGTACAAATGTCCTTAAGGCTATATAGGGAGGGGTACTTGGTTGAAGGTGCATATACGGGCTATGCACCAACTAAGCTTCGTAACGTAGCCGGAAGAGCATAAATGATGTTTAGGCCTCATTTATAGCTGTGTAGCCTTGTCAATGAGGATGATGTAAATGAATCACTATGCCATGTCTTGGACTAGTTATGAGCAATCTTTGTGCATTTTGACAGAACGACCTATACGGACCACGTCATTATTGCTTGGCCACGGACTTGCAACACAATTTATCTTAAGTTGTTTTCCCTTCGAGGATAAACTACCGTTAATGCTTGACCCCTTTAGAGTATGGAGGGTACGTAGGCAGCCACAATGAGTTGCAGCATTGCACGTCCAACACATCGTCCCTCATATCATTTAATTGCGAGATGATTGCGGCATATTGACCTCGCATATCATCTGGTTTGGTATTGCGATGCAAGAGATGATTGTGGCCAAACCTTGATGACGAAAGTTGCATTCCATTCCATGAATGCTCATACTTCTTTTCAAGGTGTTTGGCGTAGGCATGCACCAATGGCGCATTGGGGATGGTCAAGAGAGTAAGATGCATCAATATGAAAGTTAGCGGAGCTTGCATAATCCTAAGAAAAGTACAATATGAGCGTGATTGATGCATCACGATCAAGATAAGTGCAGACTTTCAGCATTGCCTAAGCTAAGTAAGAAAGGTGGAATTAGGCCTATAATGGACAAATTCAGAGATATAAACATGCATCGTACATAACTTAAAAGTCTTTTTAACCTTGTTCTGAGGTATGTTGGAATGGTGTGGAAGCTAAGTTAGCTGCATCGCGCTTGTCGAGCATGCTTGAAACGGAAATGAATTTTCATTTGCCTAGTTTTAAGGTCCGGTTAGTAGCATCAGAGTGACGCATCAGGGAAGTGATGGCATGGCGCGCTAGGCATAATATTCCGGTCCATCACAGGATTTGTGTTGTTATCTGAAACATGCATCCTATTGCTCGAATTTAATCTACAACAACACCATCAATTCAAAACCCATTGGTCGTGGTAAATAATAAAGATGAGTTTACTTACAATTTAAAATACTCACGCAACCCTCTCTCAATCTTTACTCACTCAACATACGTCATTTGACTTGATACTAAAGGATTAGGGCTGTTACACTAAACCCAAAATACGGGCTCTGCCACTAACACAACTACATAGTACATCCAATAAGATACGAGGTAATAATTAATTAAGGGATGACTATTGTACCTACTACTAACCACTTAGGAATATGAAGTTGTCCTTATTATGGACAATTATTATTATACGCGAGACCTCCATGGTAAAAATTATAACCATTTGTACGTTTTTCATCCACTTTCAAATCATAACAATTTCGATTTGATACGTAGGTCTCAACATCTTCGGGGTCTTTGGATTTGTAATTTTCATCAATTACTTTAACATGATTAAAAAACTGGATATTCCAAAACTCCCTTCTGAAAGAAAACGACCGTTACCCATTTGAGTTGTAGTATGTCGTTCTTATATTTCTTATCATAGATTTCTCCACCGAACTCTACATCTACTGCAGTCTTTGATAATTGGGCGAACAAAGAACTTGGATAATATCCCACGGGAATACCTTATATTTGTATCCACCAATTTCCACTATTTTGGTCCTACAAAATTATGTAATATAATTTTTAGAATTTAGCTTGCAATACGATGTGAATAAGATATTGATTATTTGCGTTTTCTTACCTTGTATATACTGAAGGTGGCACCTTTTGGGTCACCGTTGAAAGTATACATTTCTATAAAGTTATACCCAAGGGAAACATCTGAGGATGTTTGCACGAAACCAGGACATTCGAGGTTGATGCTTTGTAGGTATCCGTCTAACAAGATAAAGAGGTAAATTATATTGAACAAAAATAGATAGCCTTTGAACGATCGATATAATAGGTTTCTATCTTTCGTCTACATGTAACAGATAATAATTTCTAATTAATATTCCTTTCTAGAATAGGAAGTAGAATACTATAATATTGATCTAATATCATAAAGAAAAAGACCATATAGCATTTCGAGGAGTAACAATACTTACAGTCCACAATATAAAGAACCTGGTCTGATAATCACCGTATCTGGGTGGGTGCACCTAATTAAAAAGAAAAATTAAGCCAAATAATCATACTTAAGTTTGAATTATAGAAACATAACCTTGGATGTGGATAACTCACTTCCCATCCAGCTTCAATACTAATGAGATCATCATGGTCACCGGCTACAACCCAGATTTGAGATACACTCAACCCTTCTGGTGTTTCCACAAACGGATTCCAAAGAATTATTTTTGCTTGTGCTTCTAGAAAATTGCCGCGTACCTTAATTAATGCGTACTATAGGAGTATATATACACATACCATAACAAAATTTTCAAAATTAATATAACCAATATACACAGACAAGAAAAATTACTAAAACTTCGCATAAGAAAATTAATGACGCATAAATATACCTCATGGACGTCTTTAATTCCATTTGGTTGTAATGTATTAGGCTTATTATGGTAAGAAGGTTTTGAACGATGATGTTTATGCAAAAATGTTGAATGGTAATATTTTTCCAATATTTCGTCGAATAGGGATAGTTCCATGTGGACATGTTCCATACTTCTGCCAAGTTTGTGGTAGTTGAAGCGTCCCCATGTTATCCAATTTTATATTTTTCGGATATATACTTGGTCTCATCTGTTTCATATATATCAATAAAACAAAACAACGTCTTTAATGTGAAAAAAGAATCATATCAGTGTATATAAAAAATATATATAAAGAAAAGTATATGTTGAACCTGTATGGTATGATTATGAAGCGAAGGATAATTAAGAGAAAGTTGTTTGTAGATATCATAGCAATTGATGATCTCATCTTTATCATCCTGTATCATAAAAATCAATCAATATGTAACATACTAAGAAGCATGAGATTACTGTATAAACAAATGTAAAGTATATTTTACCTTAATAGTTTTGATTATTAATTGCTTTATTCAAGACATTCGAAATCGTTCTTCCGTCAACTATTTCTTTTGGAGTTAAAATCACAAAAATGAATACTGCTAGGATGAATGGCCAACTGGCTTGGTTGATGAAGTTTGACATTGTTAGTCAAGATGTATTCTTCTATAAAACTTATACTATTACATGTACATAATATTTGTCATGGATGGCGGAAAATGATTATTTATATATAGAATTAAAAATAAATACAAAATTATTTTTCTTACTCTAAAAATATGTTGCAAGAGATGTTTAGATATCCTCATTAATTACTAAATCTTACTATTGTTAAAGAGATATCAAAACTAAAATATATTTAAGATTTTTATGCTTTAATTTATTGGATGTTCAAATTTCTTTTCCATTAATTACTAAATCTTAGTATGGACTATTATATCTGGGGTTTGTGAAAGTCTTGCTCCGGTAATAAACACCCGCGTGACTAGAAATCGACGGATGGTACAACATGTGTGTACCGATATGATTGTAGGACCTGTTACATTAGGTAAGTATTAAATTATAATCCATGAAAAAAAATCGTCAATTAACTGTAAACCAAACAAATCACAACCCAATGTATGTTTAGGCGTTTGCTTTGGATCTGATTCATGATCTGAAGCTGACTCGGTCTTGGTCCAAGTCAAATGTCAGATTATTGTTTTTTTCCTCGTCATCTCTGACTCAGAGTTATTAGAGTTGTGTGTTATTTTGTGTACAATTTGCTAGCATAAGTTTACCTAGATTCTATCTTTATTAACCTTTTGAATTGGATCGAACGAGTCAGATCCAGATGTAATAAATGGGTCGACGAGTCAGTCAAGCTAGATAATGAGTCATATTCAGAGCAGAAAAAAAAAGAATTATTGCTAGTTAGGTGAGTTGAGCCGCTTTACATTTTAAACACGTTAATCATATACCCGTTTTGATTCAAGTATTCTAACTTTAACCAACGTCCTAGTAAGAAAAAAAAACCTTTTTATTCTTCGTCGGAAATAAACTTTGGATTATTTTTTTGCACCACCAAAATAGTCTACGAGTTTTAAATTTTTAATCAAGACATCATGTGAAGACACCAAAAAGTTGATCCCTACTCTACCAATACATCAACTGGTTTTCAATGTGTGTGCGCGTATCCCGTATGCACACTGCAATAAAGCCTTGGCACTCGATAAATTAACTAAAACATGTCTATCGATTCGTAACATGAGATTTTTACAAACAATAAATAGAAACGTACCAAGTCTTCGTTATATAGTGATATTTTTTTACTTAGAATATATTAGAAAAAGGAAAACATATTGCCACAAAGCAGTGGTTAACCTAAGAGGTACAAAACAACAATGCCACAAATTCTTATAAGAAAATCTGAGTAACCTCTCAAACTCATTGGCACTGTAACAAGACTTCACAGAAAAAGAATTACTTGCAATCCATGACAGAGAATCTTCACCCGTATTAAGCATCATTGGGTTATTGATATAATAATTGGTGTTGGGATATATGTTTTAAACAATTCTTTTGAATATTCTATCAACAATTCGATCTTGGCCCAGTGGTTAAGCATTTTGGGCCTTGAGGGTGAGGTCTCAGGATCAAATCCCCCTATTAATTGGGTATATATATATAAATAATATATGGATATATTTAATTATTCCGGGAGCGGGGTCTTGGGAGGTCTCTTGAATTTGGAAAGTTATTTTTGCTGATTTTGAAAAGAATTTTCAATCCAGTTTTACTGTCCTTAATTACATTGATAATTGTGCTAATTATGGTACGATTAATTTGCCCGTTTTATATGGTTATGAAATTTATAATGTTTGCAATAAACTAAATTTATTTTGCATTAATTTGTATTCATTTCTTAGGCTATAAAAATCAGTTTTGGAAGCAGAAGGAAAACAAGTTTTCAATACCACTGTTGTTTTTTTGAGAATCAAGAGACTAGTTTTTCTGAGCAAGATAAGAAAGAGTGAAAGTGATCAATTTCTGATTGTGTGCGTGAGGGATTGAAGAGAGTTTTTATCTCGGCTGTTTTATCCTGGGGGCGTTGTGACGAAAAACGAACTGCTTGCACAAAACTCAAGGCAGAGCCACGAAAAGTCTTAAAGAGAGCGACCTGGTCGTGACTCAGCCGTTATCTTGTTTTTGTTTTTTAAAGTTTGTTTTGCAGGTTTGAAATCGGCAATTTTTCCAACAATTTTAAGACGAATCTTTCTGCCATGGAATCTGAAAAGAAAACCGTTGCTGATATCAACAAGCCGTTCAAGTTTGAAGGAATTCATTTCAGAAGATGAAAGCTAAAATTGTTTTTCTACCTCAAACTGATGAAGTTGCACATGATGGTGACCTCCATCAAACCAGATAATCCACAAGATGAAGAAGCTGCGAAAAAAGAAACTCCCGCCGCAACAAGCGCAACTCCTCAACCAACTGAAGAACCTGTTGTGACTCAAACTGCTGAAGAAAAACAAAAAGCCTATGACAAATGGATTGATAATGACTTTGATTGCAAAAACTATATTCTGAATGCTTTGTTTGACGATCTATATGAATATTACTCCACATTTGATACTACTAAAGATGTGTGGGATGCCGTACAGAAAAAATATGACACTGAAGAAGCTGGATCGAAGAAATATGCTATAAGCCGCTACCTAAGATATCAAATGGTGGATGAAAAATCAGTCGTTGCTCAGTCTCATGAACTTCAGAAAATAGCTCATGAAATTATGACGGAAGGTATGAAAACTGATGAACAATTTCAAGTATCTGTACTGATTGATAAATTACCCCCATCTTGGAAAGATTTTCGTAATGCGTTGCGTCATAAAACTAAGGAATTTTCTCTTGAAAGTTTGATTGTTAAGCTCAGGGTTGAAGAGGAAGCATGGAAACAAGACAGAAAGGAATAGATTCTTATCGTTTCCAACAATAAGAATCAGACTCAATCGAGTTTGAAACCTAAGAAAAAAACCGATGAAACCTTACCAGAACCAAAGGAAAGAAAAACCTAATCAAACAAGAACCCACACCCATCAAGGAAATTTCAGAATTATGATTCTGAGTTCCTTTGTTATGCCTGCGGTAAACCAATCCACATGGCTAGGGATTGCAGGATTAACAAAGGAAAGAATAACACACAAGCTAATGCTGCTGATAGTGCTATAATTGCCATGGTTTCTGATCCATACATTCACATGGTTGGTGGAACCGATGGGTGGTGGATAGACAGTGGTGCTTCGCGCCATTGTTGTTTTGATAGGTCCCTATTTAAGAGCTATGCAGAAATCAAGGATAAGAAAGTGTTGTTGGGATATTCCCATACCACCATTGTGAAAGGTTCTGGTACGGTAGAACTAAAGTTTACTTCTGGGAAGACAATTATGCTGAAAGATGTCCTCCACACTCCAGAAATGAGAAAGAATCTTGTTTCCGACTATCTTCTCAGCAAGGCTGGGTTCTATCAAACTATTGGATCTGATGCTTACACAATTACTAAAAGCAGAGTGTTTGTAGGAAAAGGTTATGCTGCTGATGGAATGTTTAAGCTTAATGTTGAAATGAATAAAATTGCATCTTCTTCTTATATGGTGTGTACTTTTAATGTTTGGCATGCTAGACTTTGTCATGTGAACAGTATATCAGTAGATACCATGAGCAAACAAGGTTTTATTCCAAAACTATCCATGCATGACTTTGAAAAGTGTGAATCTTGTAGTCAAGCAAAAATAACCAAGAGTTCCCATAAATTTGTTGTTAGAGAATCTGAGCCTTTAGAGTTAGTGCATTCTGATTTGTGTGAATATGAAGGTATATTAACTAGAAATGGAAAAAGATATGTCATGACTTTTATTGATTATTATTCTAATTATACATATGTTTACTTGCGAAGTCATAAGAATGAAGCTATTTGAAAAATTTAAGCTTTTTATTGCTGAATTTGAAAATCAATTTGGTAGGAAAATTAAGAGATTTCGTAGTGATAGGGGAACTGAATATGATTCTAAACCATTCACTGAAATTTATGAATCTTCTGGATTTATACATGAAAAAACTGCTCCTTATAACCCTGAAATGAATGGGAAAGCTGAAAGAAAGAATCGTACTTTTACTACTCTTGTGATTGCATGTTTGTTGAGTTCTGGTGTTGCCCCCCATTGGTGGGGAGAAATTTTGTTGACTGTTTGTTATGTCTTGAATCGTATTACAAATTCAAAAAACTAAAATTTCACCATATGAACTATGGAAAAACAGAAAACCAAATGTATCTTATGAACTACACCAGCTTAATTGCTACTATATAAAATACTAACACCAGTTATAATTGTTGAACTGACATTTGCCTCTAACTGATACTACTAGAATAAAATTAAAGTCATCACAACCAATAATACTGCTCCAGTACCACTCACTGGAAGATTCCAACCAAGTGATACAGTAGGTGCTGACTGATGACGACCGCGCCTAAAAGTGCATGTATCATGACTCGGGTCTGTAGTAGTTACCATAACCGGTCCGTTAAAGTCGCATGTTTCGGTTAACCTTCCACTATGGTAATAGTATTCATTGAACGCGTAGGAGGCGTGTGCTGAAACTGTGTCTGGTTCGTAACATCGCTGACCCTGCAACAAAAGGGAGCAGTCTACTTTCCCACAAACCCAACTGAGTGTAGGCAGTAACACATTCTGATCGACCCCATATGGTTTTGCAACACAATATGTCGGCATGTCATCACTAGCTAATACAACTCGAGAACCTGCAACTAACAAGGCCATGGACAATTCATATACTAAAACACCCAGTGGAGAATCCAGAACAAACATTCAGTGGAGGAACAATCCATTCCGGAAGATCATAACCAAACATCTAATTAGAAAAATTATGTATGCCGATAAAGGCCAATAAGTTACACAAGGACACCATTCAAAAGCAAATACAACACGTTGCATTGTTATACAATAAAACCTCTCCGGAAGAATACTCCATATAGGAATAAACACCATATAAGAATAAAAATTTACGGTCCCGATTTGGGTCAGTTATATTTAAGAATAAACTCCATATTGGAATAAGTCATAATTTTTTCTGGTCCCGTCTTAAGGAACCTACTTCCATATAAGAATAATTGACATCATAATATAAATATATAGCACTTGTCATACATCAAAGTTTAAGACGAAGAGATTCTTGTAACCATATTACGATTTCGTTTTGCTTCAAAATGGATGTTTTTGATTTTTTGTGCACAACTTAATACGAATATCTTCATACTCATTTGATCTCATTTGTCAATTTTCAATGTGATAATTGTGATGTATGTGAAAATCCTCATTTAAATAGTTATTGTTTATACTTAGATATATTTTTGTGTCTATGCATATGCATGAATATGTTCAAATACACATATGAAACAAATTTCTTTTGGCTTGTTCATGTCAGACCTCCATATAAGAATATTTTTTTGTGGTCCCTAGGATATTTCTTATACAGAGGTTTTACTGTAGTAGAAGAAAAAACAAATTAAATCAAATATGATTACAAGCACAATAATATTACAGATGAATAACTAATGGGCAACAATTGAGCAACAATACTATAAGATCAAGAAAAAAAGGAAGCGGACTATACTTGAATACATGGGTTATTATTAGTTTTCCACTAACTTGGTCACATGATCAAATTTAAGTTTGTAAATGCATTCTCACAAAGGCTAGCACTCAGTCGGATAGACAAGAATTCAACTGTTCTGCAAAAATTTATTCCTTCATATTTTTCCATGTTTTATATTTCTATAAATCAATTCGAAACATTCCTGAATAACAACAATGACACATATCACTATTCTAGGCTATTTTCGAATGATAAACTTGAATCATGATTTGTTTCCGAACAATAAATTGTTCTCTACCGAATTTGATCAAGTATGAACAAATGCTCGTTAAGCTTAGTCATTATATTTCGAGAAATTCGTAAACTAAATAATTAGTTCTCGACTCGAAATTATTGTCTATGCAAGCTAGTCTAATTAGTTATGCGACAATTGTCCTAAGGATAGAAAGGTGAATATAACTTGAGAAATAGGTGGTTCAGTCTTCACTTACCCTTTGTCGATGATGTTTCCAAAAGCTTCGGTTGATCTTTGCCTTCAAACGGTATAATGACTGGCTCATTTATCAACTCCACTATCATAGACCGAGATTTAACTAATTGTATACAAGAAATAAAGATATAGTTTGACAACTAAATTTGACAACAAGCTTGATATCCCAACACTTGTGAGTTCGACCAAGCAATGCTCTAACAGATCTAGTCTTTAGGAAAACTAATCCATATGTAAGAAACACTAACATCGCGTTCGGTTTGGGGAATTCGAAGCCGAGGAATTCAATTCCGAGGGAATGAGCCTGATTCTCCCTACGGAACATCACCAAAAATATCGGAATTGGATTCTACAAGAATCCAATTCCGCCTAATTTTTTTGTTTTCTTTTCCGTAGACGGAGCAATGGAAAGTTATCTGATTCCGAGAATCCAATTCTTGGAAATAGATTACATGTTGATAACTTGAACCGAACACGCTGCAAGCACAATATTACTTCATTAGTCAAGGTTAATGTTAGAAGTAGGATGTTATTAGATAGGGAAAAAGAGATAAACATTGCTAGCTATGAATTTATGACAAACCCACCAATCATGTCTATGAAAATAAATGTAGTTGTTATATGGGAATTGGATAATAATAATTTTTCCATTGCTCTAACTTGTTCAGATCATCCAGGTGCTTACTTCGGGGCCAAATGCTTTCATACAGCAGGAGCCAGTCGAGAAGAATTAAAGGAAAAAGCGGCTTCACTGAGGATAAAGTGGATACAACAATTGCATCTTCAGATGGTATAAAATGAGGGTGACAAGTTGAAAGTCCTTGAAGTTACTAGGAAAGTGGTAAATAACACAACGAAAAGCTCCACAAGGTTGCAGGACGGACACAACCTAAATTTTCATGTTTACATGAAGGAAATAAGAACCTTAACTTAATACCAGCTTCTGAAAACTGTATATCCAGAAGTCTGATGGAAATTAGTCTCACGGAATGTTTAACAAACTCATGGCCTGGTAACTCTTTTTTTGTATTACTTAAATCACCGTCCCGATGAGTTCCATGAAAAACCGGTATCATGTAAATTTCGGGGTCTCCCTTTAAATAATAATAATAAAAAAAAAAACCCAACCATTTGCGTGTTTCCCTAACAGTGTTACTATCAAAAAGGGCATTCAGTTTGAGTCACATTCCAATTAGCTCTGCTCGAGTCTCCCAACAACAAAATTCTATCCAGTTACAGTTAACGAGAGGCAGATAGGAAAACATTAGTGAAACCATTATTGCAGTACTTGCTTGCCCAGCTACTTGGTTTAACCTTCACTACGTAGCAACAAAATTATTGAGCCAAAGCAAATTACTGGATTCCTTCGTATATGCTATATCAGTAGTCCTTTTTAAACGTTTATAGCTATCCAAATTACCGTTCTTGCCTAGCTGTTCAACGGTAAAGAAAACTTTATCATGATTCATGACTCGCATGTTCTTCTTGCAATTTGTTTATGATCATATATTAATTCTGGTATTTAAATTTTCCATGAATGCTAATAGGGGTACCAATTTGTTCGGGGGTGCACCATTCCAAAGGTGAATGATGTTTTGTCTTGAATGTAATTTGGTACACCCCCAAATAAATTGGTATTCTCTATTAGCAATCTTGAAATTTTGAAGATCAAAAGAAAGAGAACTTCCGTATTCAAAATCAATCTCCACTCCACAGCTTCTTGTGCATCATTAAGTGCTACAACTGCCCATCACTTTGTTCCTTTTTGTTTGTCATGATTTTCCTGGATGCTAATAGGAGTACCAATTTAACTAGGGGTGTTCCGAAATCAATATAATTCAAAACATCTCTTGATAAAGAATTGGTACACATCCGTGCAAATTAGTACTTATTAATAGCCTGTAACAATTTTTGATCCACTGTAAGGATTCTTTCTTTCCACTGTATGTATAATGTGATATCTCTTGCAAGGAGAATCTTTCTTTTATCTCTGGGCTCCGGCTGTTACCAACTACACTCATTATTATTTTATATTTTTTTTTTACAATCAAAGGCCTTCAAAAAGGCTAATAGTCCTCCTCAACTGTTGGAATAATTCAAACAGGGAGTTTAGACCAGTACATGGTAGAATTGTTTTGTTTTTCCCACTGGGCAAGATCATGAGCTACTGAATTACAACTTCTAGGTTGAAAACTAAAAATACATGCAGATAACTTAGAGGAAAAAAGAGAATGTCTTTAAAGATAGCATCTGTCCACGAATCCCCATCAAAATTCCCAGCAGCAAATTGATCTATGAGAGCTTTTTCATCGCTTTCAATGATGATATGAGTTAAGTGTTGTTCCACAGCTTTCTTCAGAACTGCCCAGATGACTCTTGCTTCAGCTTCTTCAGCAGAGTGAACTTCGAAGACTAAAGAAGCACAAAAGGTTGTTTTTTTTTTGAGAAATCTCGCATCACATACCCTGCACCATTTGCTCCAGTGATATTATCAAAGGCACCATCAGTATTACATTTAGTCCAACCAAAATTTGGGGGCATCCATTTATCACAAATGTTAACATGCAAGGTAGAATGTATAGAACTACTAGGATTCCTAGATTTTCTGGTGAGGAGCATAGCTCTAGCTCTAGCTAGGACAACAGTAAAGTTTTCCTTAATGTTTTGGAAGATGAAATTGTTTCTACTGGTCCAGAGAGACCAAAGGATAGCCACAAAGAGACATTGATCATCCTCAGATAATTTAGACTGAAAGTCAATTAACCAAAACAGGAGCCAATCAGTAAAATATTTTTCTGAATAAATTGAGTGTTGATGTTAAAATCAGATATAAACCAGACTCTACTTGCAAAGGGGTAAGTGACCAAAGCATGCATAATAGTCTCATGAGGATCATAACACCTAGGACAATCCACACTATGCATAAGCATTCTAGTGTGAAGAACAGTTCTGGAGGGCAAAGCATTTCTAGCTGCTCTACAAAGGAAAACCTGAATTCTGCAAGGAATTATAACTTTCCAAATACGCTTCCAAAGATTTTTACAAGGGGAAGGCCTAAGGCCTCTGAGCCCCAAGTAGGCAGATTTAGAGGAAAATTTGTCATTCTTTGAAAGATCCCAAGCCCTCCTATCAGAAGTGCAAAGATGGTTTAAGAGAATGTAGATAATCTTCTGAACAGAAGCACTATCGAAATGGGTGTTAAGTATAGACACATCCCAACTCCTAGTATGGGAATCAATAAAATAAGCAACTTTAATACTAGGATCAGGAGCAACAAGAGGGTTGGGTGTAGAAGACCCTAGAGAATGAATCCATTTATCACACCATGGGTCAATAAATTGACCATTCCCAACAATCCAAGAAATAAAAGGTTTTATGAGTTCCTTTATGGCATGCAAACACTTCCAAGTCCAAGAGCATTTGGAAGTGCATTTAGCATTTAAAAAATCAGTTTTAGGAAAGTACTTAGCCTTAAGAACAGTGGCCAGTAAACAGTTTGGATTTTCTAAGATTCTCCAGGCATTTCTAGCAAGCATTGCTAGATTGTTTAATTCAGCCTTTCTAAATCCCAAACCTCCCTCATCTTTAGGGGAATATAAGACATCTCATCCAAGGAGGTGAAGCTTTCTATCTTTAGGATCTAAAGTTTCACCCCACCAGAATTTGCAGAGGTGAGAATCCATTTGTTTACAAAGGCTTTTAGGAATTAGAAAAGCCCCCATTTGAAAAAGAGGAATGACTTGACCAATATGCTTGATAAGGGTAGTTCTAGCATCTTGAGATAATATCTTATGAATCCAGATAGAAATTATGGCATCAATGGCTTGGATAATACCCATATGGGTCTGAACTTTAGAATCTCGGAACACAGTGGGAGTGCCAAGATATTTTTCTCCTAAATCTCTGCTTTCAATATCTAGAATATTAGCCAAAAGAGCTTTCCTATGTTCAGGGATTTTCCTGTTAAATAAAATGCAAATTTTTTAAAATTGATTTCTTGCCCAGAAACAAGACAATACTTTTGAAGATAATCTTTAATAACTTGAAATTTTTTGTAGTAGCTTTTGAAAACAGGAGGGAATCATCAGCAAAAAAAAGGTGAGTCATTTCAGGGGCCTCTTTACAAACTTTTATACCTTCTAAGACCCCTTTCTTTTGCAGACTATCAATATAAGAAGAAACGGCTTCAGAACAAATGATGTAAAGGTAGGGAGAGAGAGGGTCCCCCTGCCTTAGCCCTCTTTCAGGTTGGAAGAAATCAGTGGGGCTACTATTAAGAAGGACAGAATAAGACACAGTAGAGACACATGGTTTATTAGTTTAACCCAGTGATTGGAAAGACCCATTTTAGTTAAAACTTTTTCCAAAAAATCCCATTCAAGCTTATCATAGGCCTTAGACATATCAAGTTTAATGGCAGCTATACCCTCAACTTTGTTATTATGATTGACAACATAAATGGCCTCATTAGCTAGCAAGATATTATCAGAAATGCTCTTTTTAGGGATGAAAGCACTTTGATTTTGAGAAATAATATTGTTCATAAAAGGTTTCAGTCTATTAGCCAGAGTTTTTGAAAGAATCTTGTAAATGAAATTACAAGGCCAATTGGCCTATACTGGGTTACCAGTTCAGTAAGAGGGACTTTGGGGATGAGAGCTATGTTGGTATGATTAAAAACCCGTTACCTGTCCTGAAGCAGGTTTGCGTCATATCAACAACAATATCTCCCACTATATCCCAATGTTTTTGATAAAACAAGCCTGTAAAACCATCAGTACCTAGAGCCTCCCCCCCCCCATTTGGAAGACATCATTCTTAATTTCCTATGGGGTCAGATGAGTATTTAAGGATGCATTGTCTTCATCCGAGAACTTAACATGGAGGTCAGCAAGGATTTCATCTTGAAATTGCTGAGGATGGGAGGAATATAGGCCTTTGAAATAATTTATGAAAGAATTTCCAATACTATATCTATCAGTTACAATAGTATTCAATGAGTTCTTTATCCACCTTCCAAGAGCCAGAATTCTCTAGATTTGTCCTCCAATATAATTCCTCCAAGTTATACAGATATTCAAGTCTAGCTTTAAGTCTAGAAGTATTACTAGTATCAGTAGGATTAGAGACTTTGAGGTCAGTCAGTTCTTTCCTAATGATAGATATATTAGTTTGAATATTACCAAAGGAGGATTTATTCCAATCTCTTAAGCCTTTCTTAGTACTTAAAATCTTGGCTTTAAGTTTGTAGGATGGGGAGCCTACCATATTAACAGACCAAGAATTAACTATAATGTCTCTACAAGTAGGATCCTCTATCCACATGGCCATAAAATGGAAGGGTCTAGGCATACAATTATCCTCATAGTTAAATCCTATATGCATAGGGAAATGGTCAGAGGAGTCCTTAGGAAGATTGTTAACACAAAGTTTAGGAAAAAGATCTTCAGCAGTTTGGTTAATCAGACATCTATCTAATCTTTCCAGGATTAAGTCAGGGCCTTGTTGCATATTAGACCTATTAAACCTAGGACCAGAAAAACCAAGATCATGCAGATTAAAAAAAGTACAAAAATTCCTAAGGTTTTCGAAATAAGGATCATCTACCACTAGTAGAAAAGTGACATTTAGCTACAGTTCAAGCTTTTATAAGGTAACAGTTCGTAAATTACCTGTTACTAAATATTAAGTTGTTAAATAATGATAACAGTTTTTGTAAGAACTGTTACATAGTGTCATCTAGGTTGTATATTGTAACAGTTTTTATAATAAGTGTTACTTTATACCCATGTTACTGTAACAGATTTAAAATGTTACCATAATTGACATTATCGTGACATTTATTTAGGCCAACTGTTACTATATACCCATGTTACTGTAACACATTTAATATGTCACCATAGTTGACATTATCGTGACATTTTTTAGACCAACTGTTACCATATACCTATTTACTGTAACAGATTTAATATGTCACCATAGGTGACCTTATCGTGACATTTCTAGTTATGTAAAAATCCATTTCAAAAAGATTACCTAGCTCTAGACCGACATGTCACAATTTAATTTTTAATTTAATTTCATGCACTAGATCTAGCCACGGGTCAGGGATGGTTATATTAAGTTTAATAGAAATTAAAATTTAATAAAAATAATAAACAAGTGGTACGATATGTAACAATACTACAATATAAATGTGTGTTGTAGTTGGACGGTGACAACGAAGGTTGTGGTGGAGGTCGATAGTTTATTGTTTAATGAGAATAAGTATTTTATATGGATAAAATTTCCAAAAAAAAAGTATGGAATAGTGGTTCAAAAGTTGTAGTTAGGTGTAATAGGTCTCAAGGTCGAATCGTGTTAAGAGTAATTTTATAGAATTTATATTTCAAGCTCAAGAATCCCAACTTGTAGTTGTGGGATGGTGGTGGGCATGATGGTGATGGTTGCGGCCATGCTAGTGGTGGAGGTGGGGGCGGTGCTAGTGGTGGAGGTGATGGTTGTTTCACTATAAATTTTTACCTTTACACTGTTTTTGATGACAGTTTTCTTAAAAACTATTACGGTTACTCAAATAATAGCAGCAGTTTTAAGAAAAACAGTTAGCATAGCAATTATTCAATAGCACATATTGAATAAACTATTACCAAAAACTACTAACAGTGACAATTTTAGAATTTATGAGTCATTTTTCCATAGTCATTCCGTAACAGGTTTTATAAACTTTCCATAACAAGGGCTTTAGTAACACCGTAGAAAAAAATAAAACTATTACAGAAATAATACAGTAACAGTTTTTAACTGTCACTGAACATCATTTTTTTACTAGTGTACTTCTATACCACCATTTTTGTCTTCAATTCCTAATAGAGCATTTAAATCTCCTATAAAGAAAACTGGTTCATCTAAAGGGGCAATAGTCTGTTGACATTGTTGTTCCCAAAAGGCTTGCCTTAAACTACTATCAGGTTCACCATATATGAAATAAATATGACAAATCTTGGAATGGATGATATCCGTAGAAGTAACATAGATGCCCCTCAGACTGGATGAAATAACGTTTAGGTGAACCTCCTTCTTCCAAGCAAGAGCAAGACCACGACTCCTACCAACACAGGGTACATTAAAAATATAAGGAAATCCCATGTTTCTTAATTTTCTAGCAACCATGTATTTTTTCATTTTAGTCTTAGACAAGAAAATAATGTCAGGGTTGACATTCTTACAGAGTAAGCTAAGCTCCGTATTAGCAGATTTTTTACCAAAGCCACGAAGATTCCAGGCAATCAGATTGACATTATTGACAGGGAAAAGATTTATGGTATTTGGAGAAGTATCAATAAAAGGGGTAGGGTGAGGGTGATATACCTGAGTGGTAGAGTCATATCCACCACCAAGAGAAGCACTGGTACCATCACCACTTTGAGAAGCCATTTGGGAGGAATCGAGACTATAACTGGTAGCATTGACAAGGGAATTATTGCGGATAACATTGTTGCTTGGGGAAGTGTCAGCAGGTACATTATAACTCCAAAAAAAGTTAAGGATTGGTTGGGTGTTGAGAGAACAAGTAGAGAGGTCAATTTCTGGCAGTTCCCCCAATTTGGTAATTGGAGGACACAACTGAGCATAATCAGGTTCAGTAGAGGTTTGTTCTTCAGGGATAGTTGCTATACTAGTCAAACTAGAATTAGTTCTGGTACGTTTCCGTAAATCAGCCCTGGGATTAATCTTTCTTTTGAGGTTTGATAGAGCATCTTATTCAGCAGAATTAGATGTTCCTCTAGTGATGATTGGGCTGGTATTTGGGACATCATCAATTTTAAATCTTCTTGAAGAATTGGTGGTACGAATCAGACCACTAGGAGTTGACTTGGAACCAGAGATAGAAGCATCAAGAATAACATTTTGAGTAGTAACTTTCTTTAGAACAATTGGTAGACCATTCTCTAACTGGGTCACATGTTTCTGAACAGGACCAACATCAAAGATCTTCAGAGTGGTGGATCTGTTCACGAAGGAGCCCATTTGAAAAGTATTTGATAAGCTCTTCTGAATAATATTTTCCATCGCTTCTGCTTTTCCTTTATTGCACACTTCAATAGAAGTTGATTCAATATATGTTTCTGGTATAATCTCAGTTTGCTGCATAATAGTATCAGTGATGATAGTAGAGGAGGAATCAACTTGCTTGACTGCATGAGGCATCATTAACTTTGAGACAGCTGGGAGGGTATAGTTGCTACAGCGAGCATCAATTTCTTTGATTTTTTTCTGCTTTAGTTTCCAAGCAGGGAAGTTTTGATCTTTATGATCAAGGATGCGATAAGAGGTGCAGAAATTTCTTGGAACTTTGATATGTCTGCATTCACTCAGGAAAGGTTCACTTATACCACTTGTAAATAGAGGGATACCTGTTGGCAAAGCTTTTTGAACTGGTATTCTAATACACACTTTGACATTCTTCATAAGAGGATGTTTACCAAAAGGATTTTTGGCTTCAATAAGTTCCCCCATACTAAGGGTGAGTTTCTGGAAATCCTCGAATTCAGTACATTCATTTGGAATGTTGCATAAGATGAACCACATGATTTCTTCATCAAAAAAGAGTTGATGGTTTGGAGGCTAGCCTTAACCAGGAACCACTTTTAACACCATTAGATAACCACAGACAAACCAGGGTTTCTTAGAATTGATTATGTTGAAATCTTCTTCAGATAAGTAACGGATAAGAACTTTGTTTCGCTGACCATTGAAGGTAGTAATAGTTGGGTGTTGAGCGAAAGGCCAGTTATTGTAGATATAAAACCTGATAGAAGAGGTTGGGATCAAAGTTTCGCAACAAGCATATCCCACCATAAACCATTTCCAATTGGTATCAGCTTCAGCTAGGACAACTTTTTTGTCTATGAAAACTGGTTTAGCAAGTGTGGATGGTAAAGTAAGTTTCTCAGTAATTTGAGCAGAAAGAGTTTGAATTTCTTGGTTCAAATTTTGGGTATTCTCTGATAGGTGTGAAGTATAAATGAATATGGATTGATGAAGATCAGATTTCCAAGTTATTAATAAAAAATACAGATGAAGAGAAAAGAATCTTTTGTTGGTACTGTTTTGATATAGATTACATACTAGGATACTGAGGGAAAGACGAGGGGTTTTTGTTTGTATATGAATTTGAACCTTAAAAAAAGGAATGCGAAAGTTGTTGACTATGAACTAAGAAAGTTTCAGGAGAAAATTGGTGTAAGGTAGCTATGGTTGTGTTGCAAGATTGCTTTGGGGAAAAGGGTAAGCATATGGGATGTCACTCTCATGTCCGAGCTTTATGGGCATATTTTGATTTGAGGTGGTCACGTGAGTGTTGTGGAGAGAAAACCACATATGGAAAGACCCAATAATACATTGTTGGAGATTCTGATAAAAGTTGGAATGAGGAAGCATGACGTAGGTTTGGGTTGTTGGATATTTATCATATTTGTCATTTCTCGGGCTGACGTATATGTGATGAAGTAAACTGCCAAATATAATAATGGTAAGAAAAATGAGGGAAAATTTTTGTTGGGGTGGATGGAATTGGGGTGGTATGAGAAAGTTCATAGTGTTTTCTGGTTTGGTGGAAGGGCTAGTAATGCATCTGCCAGACAAACCCCAGATCACAATGGTGCCTCCCAACTGATGTTGCCTTCTTCTAGTCTTCATAAAACATAAAATTTTAATTAGACCCCAAAAAGAAATTTCAAAGTTTGGTGACCCACTAAAGCCTCCCCTAATGACAGTTCCAAAGGGAGTAATGGTAAGGGTAAAGATTAGGTGTTGAAAATAGGTCTTGATAGGTTTATGATGGTCATTAGAGTGAAGGGAATACACATAGCTTTGAATGGGCGTAGTTAACAAAGTGACTTGACATTTAACTAAGTGCCATAAATGGAATTGAAGAGACACAAATGGGTTTTTAAAGGGGTGATTAACCAAAATGTTATTATTCTCTAAGTATTTTTTGCCTAACTGGTTACCAGAAGAGGAAAAGTTTAGGTTAAGAAGGCTAATAGAAGAAGATGGCTGATAATCCTGGACAGAATTCACCAAACTCCGATGAAAATCTTCCCGATGCACCACCAGAAACACCGGAATATTCACAAGCCAAAACTCTTCTTCCTTCTCTGAATTTGAGTGATTTATAGAAACTGAGGATAGATGTTCAGTCTGAAAAAGATCGTCATGTTCGAGAACGAATACTGCAGAGAGAAGCAGAAGAAGCTGCTCGAGGATCTCTATTCTTCATGGGTACCCAAGTATTTTGCATGGCGAGAATGGAAGGATGAAGAATGGGAAGAGAATCATGCCAAATCCCCAAAGTATGAAAGTGCAACAGAGAGTGATTCTGAGGCTTCAGAGGGGTTTGAGTATGATTTGGAGGAGGTGGATACCAATGACCTTGATTCTGATGCTGTAGAGGATAAACGCAAGATGAGAGTTTATCATGAAAGGAAATTGAAGAGCCGATTCGAGTACGAACTTGCCAATCCCAAGATCTTTGCACGCACCATGAATGAGGGTGAACCAAGCAGAATAAAGGTTAGTGTGAATCTTGACAGTTCAGATGATGAGGAAATGGAGGACAGAGAGGAAGGAGATGGTGATGGCAGTGATGGTGCATCTTCTTCCAGTGGAACTTCACCTGCTCCGTCTGACAGTGATGACAGTGAACGTTATGAGGAAGAGGGGTGGGATACTGATGAAGATGATTGATGGTAATCATTTCGGAGTTACCAGAAGAGACCAAGTTTTCAGGACATAAAGCTTGAATATTATTAACAAGTTTTTTACAAAACGGTATTTCTGGTAACTCTTCTTTATCCCATCCATTTTGAATCTGTTGTTGGTGATAGAAATCTTCTTCTCTTGTCGTTTTGAAGTTCGGTCGGATTTATCTCTGGTTGTTTTAAGTTTATGAAGTAAGTAAGTGTTGATATTAAGGGGGGTGTTGATTTTTGTGGGTGTATAGCTAGGAGGGTTGCAGGGGTTTCTATGAATGTTTTGTGAATTTGTAGTACATGGGTCTTGAATGTTGGTATCTGGATGTTATTTGGTACTTTGGTATGTTGAACTTTCAGTGATTAAAAAACTTGATTTAAAGTAATGTTTAATGAAATGATAGAAACTTTTAATGTTGAAATTGAGGCAGTGTATGCAATTTATGTCAGGCAATTCTGTAAGGTAGTTGCAGTTCTTAGTATTAGAAACAACTATGTTTAATCCTGACTGTTTATAAGAAATTGTGGTAAAGAATAATAGGAATTTGAATGTCAAGTAACTGTTAATGAGAATAACAAGGAGAATGAAAGATTTAATGGTGATGGATAGATTAAGGTTGAGAAACTAACTTTCAGAGAACATGAATGTAGGAAGAACTAGTATGCAAACGTCAGGGTGACGTTGCAGAGCAAAGGAGGGATCCGTGAAGTGAGGTAAGGAAAACCTAATTAAACTTATTATTGTACTCACACACCGAGTGATATATTTTCTTGCGTTCACACGCCATTTATAATCACTTGGTAAATATTCACTTTTTTTATAAGCAAAGATAAAACGAAACTTACAGAACATCAGTTGGTTCGTCCCTAAAGTCGCCACACAGGGCAGGTAGGAGCCAAACCGGTGGCACATACCAACCCATGTTCTGTAAGTTACATGAGCATCCCCGTTACAAGTGCGATTAGCAAATTTGAACGAAATATATTGGAAACTACAAATTAGGGATTTGATATCCCAAAACATGGTATGTGTTCTTAGATCTCCCAAAAAAATCTTTCTATCTATCTTCTTTATTACTTCTGCGGCATCAGCTTCGATTATAATTCGATCCATCTTCATCTCCTTCGCAACTCTTAAGGCATCTTTAATCCCACAGATCTCCGCTTCTTCTGCAGAACAAGAAATCAGGTTCTTCGACTCTGCGTAGATAAATTGATGAGAAGAATCTATTATTAAGAAACCCATTACCCCAATTTCTGAATTAAGATTTCAAGCACCATACGTATTAATACCAATTTCTAGGTGGACACATCCAAGGAGAGGGAGTTTATTGATTTTGTGATATTCCTACGATTCGGCTGATGATAGAGCTTTTAAAGGTATTCAACATCATAGACTTAGCTCTTGATATTATAACTAACGGTTCTTCCTGTTTATTATTGTGAACTATGCTATTTCGGTTTGTCCAATTGGACCATATTACACAGGAAATCAAAGGAAATTGATCCGCTCTTGAAGATTGGTCTTGATAAAGATACAACTGCCACCAAAATTTCGTCCACTGTATTAAGGTAAAATCTTGAAATTGAATGCTCTGAATGTTTATAAGTTTCCAAACCTTTGTTAATTTTTTACAGGTGACTAAAGCATGCATTGTTGATTCCGTCTTCAATTTCCATTTAGGGCAAATGTATTCAGATATATGAATTCTTTTATGAAGAATTTCATTCACTGGTAGTGCCCTTTTTAGAGCCTTCCATACAAAAAGTTGGATTCTTGCAGGCACTTTCAGTTTCCAAACTGCACTCCATAAATCAGATTCAGAATCATCCCCCCTCACACTAAAGGTGGTATATGCAGACTTTGTAGTAAAGACTCCATCTTTAGTTGGAGTCCAAATTCTTCTGTCTATAGAAGATTCAGATCTAAGAGGGATTTTTTGAATCATCTCTTTTGAAGATTGGTCAAAAACATCACTTAATTTTTTTGTATCCCATGTTCTTGTGTCATGATTAATAATATCACTTACTTTTAAGTTCTTATCAGGAATTGAGTTTGCTTTTGGTGTTGCAACTCCTTTCCTAGGTATCCAATTACACCATGGGTCTATAAAATTTCCTTCCCCCACTACCCATGAGATAAATGGTTTTATTTTGTTCATTGTGTTATGTAGACATTTCCATACCCAAGAAGCCTTATCAGGACAATAAGAGTTCAAGACATCACTGTTTGCATAATATTTTGCTTTCAGAACTTGCGCCAGAAGAGAAGATGGATTTTCTATTAATTTCCAAACACTTCTAGCCATCATGGCTAAGTTGTTTATCTCACTGATTCTAAATCCTAATCCACCTTCTTTCTTGGTTTTGCAGATATTCTCCCAAGCTATGAGATGCAATTTACTCTTCTTTGTGTCTAGATCCTCCCCCCACCAGTATCTATTAAGGTGAGAATCAATTTTATTGCATATGCTTTTTGGAATTAAAAAAGTAGCCATTTGGTAAAGTGACATTGCTTGTCCTACATGCTTTACCAGTGTGGACTTGCCAGCCTGAGCTAGAAATTGAGTTAGCCAATTATTCACCCTTTTCTCCGCTGTACTCAACATAGAGAGATGGGTTTGTGTTTTAGATTTTAGGATAGTAATTGGAGTTCCCAAATACTTCTCTCCTAGATTGAGAGTAGTGATGTTTAGGATTTTGGCTAACATTTTTCTATGCCTTGGATGGATTTTAGAGCTAAAGAATAACCCTGACTTATTGAAATTAATCTCTTGACCAATTGCATTGCAATACTTTTGCAGATAATTTTTGATAGCATGAAAATCAGGGATAGTTGCCATAGTGAAGAGTAGACTGTCATCTGCAAACAAAATGTGACTAATGGAAGGACCAGTCTTAGCACATTTTATACCATGTACCAGGTTAGAATCCTCCAAGTGTTTAATATATGAAGTAAAGGCTTCAGCACATACAATGTATAGATAAGGGGACATACGGTCCCCTTGTCTTAAACCTCTTTCAGGTTTGAATTTCCCAATATGACTTCCATTTAGGAGAATTGAATAGGAAACAATACTTATGCAGTTCATAATTAGTCTAATCCACTTTGGATTAAACCCCAATTTTTCCATAGCTTTAGCCAAAAATGACCATTCCAATCTATCATAAGCCTTGGACATGTCCAGCTTGATTGCAGCACTTCCAAGATTTGTTTTATTCTTTTTATAAAATCTATGAGCTCGTGTGCTAAAATAACATTATCAGATATTTGCCTCTTGGGGATGAAGGCACTTTGGTTAGGTGAAATCACTTTGTCCATCAAAGGTTTCATTCTATTAGCCAAAGTCTTAGAAATTACTTTGTAAACAAAGTTGCATAGACCAATAGGTCTAAATTGGTCAGCTCAGCAGAATCAGCCACAGGGTTTTTGGTATTAATGCTAAATTAGTGTGATTGAACTGAGTAAGGAGGTGTTCAGTCTCAAAGAACTGTTTAACCATTTGAGTAACATTATCCCCCACAATATCCCAGTAAGACTGGTAAAAAAGACCAGTAAAGCCATCTGGCCCTGGTGCTTTTTTTGCCCCCATTTGGAAAGCAATCACTCTTATCTCCTCATCGGATAATGGGGCTTCCAAGATATCATTGTCCAGAGAACACAATTTAGGTTTGATAGTATCTAATACCTCATCCTGGTCATCAGGATCAGAGGTGCTATATAATTGGTTGAAGTATGAGATGAACTCATCTCCAACGGATTCTCTTGTAGCAAGGCAGTTACCATTTCTGGACTTTAGCCAGGAAATATTATTTCTTTTCCTTCGAAATAATGTGCATTTGTGAAAATAATGCATGTTCTTAACCCCTTCATTTAACCATAACTCCCGAGATTTGTCTTTCCACAAAATTTCTTCCAAAGAATACAAGTAAGACAACTTATCAGTTAGATTTGCAATTTTTTTTGTATCCCCTGGATTGTTTATTTGGACTTTTTGAATTTCGGTTTTAGTATCATGTAGAGATACATTTAAATTGCCAAAAGAAGCTTTGTTCCATAATTTCAGCTTGATTTTTGCATGATTTAATTTTTGTTTGAGTTGAAATGCTTTTGAACCTGTTACTTGTAGTGACCAATCTTTTTCTATAACTGTTCTGCAGGAATTATCCTTGGTCCACATTGACATAAAATGATATGGTTTTTTCAGACTGTCCGCCTCGGGGCTTAACGAGACTAGAATGGGTGCATGATCTGGCTAATCCTAGGGAAGTGTTGCGTGTGGGTATGAGGGAAAGCATCTTCCCAAACCCCATTCACTAAGGCTCTATCAAGTCCCACCCTTCCATGAGCTTTTCCAGAATTTTTGTATCAAGTTCAGTGACAGGTCTTTTTCCCCACTTATCTTGGGATAATAGGATGCAATTTAAATCCCCTACTACAATAGTAGGAACAGAAGGATCATAAGGTTGAGACATAAAAATCTCTCAGAAATGGTTTCTTAAATTTCTATTTGGTTCACCGTAAGCAAAGAACATATTACATACCTTATCTGCTTTGATAGATTTAGTTGAGCATACAAACCCTTGTTGGCCGGAATTGTTTACAACAATGTCGAATCCATCCTTCCAAGCAAGTGCTACATCTCCTTTCTTTCCTATAAATTCACTCCTAATAACTGAACAAGGAAAAAGAAAAGTAATTCTATAAAAGGAGTCATTACTGAGCCAACATTTCTTACTTCATTGCAATTTGCATCATAATCTACCTTTCACCACAACAGCTGCACAGCAATGACATTTTTGAGCCCAAACAAAAAATATTGGATTCCTTTTTACTCAATTCTCAAGAAATTTACATCAACACTGCTTTTGGGTGTGTACTTGCATGTTATAGACTCATAATCTGTAGCAAGTTAACAGGACAGGACCCAGCATTATTTGGTAATTTTCCTAGTCTTTGATCATTTTCTATAGTTTTTTGAAAACATTTATAGGGCACTCTCTCACGCTCGAATTGCAAAAAAGCCTTTTACATCAATGTCTAGTAGTCACCAACTCACCATACTTACTTTAATTCACTCCGCAACAAAAGACGTGAACAATATCAATTCCATGTGTTGCAGTAGTCACCATCCTTACTTTAAATTGAACTCTGAAACCAGCTAAGCCTTTAGAGACCAATAGTGTGTTCACATTCTACATTACTCACTGAACAACCTTGCTTGCTACTTTAAATTAACGCATTTTGTATCTGATTTCCATCTTCTTTAAAAAAAATCTAATTTCTATAGCTTTTATACCATCATCCAAATTCATCAAGTGTGCTCTGGATTGATTATATCTTCTAAATCTTCTTCAGATTTCTTTTTTCAAGTCAAGAAAATGGTAGATGTTGTGGTTTCATTAGCAGTGGAGAGATTGAGTAATGCACTTACTGTGGAAACAAATATGTTACTTGGTGTTGGTACTCAAGTTGAAGGGTTATCTGAAGAACTAAGAAGGATGCAATGTTTCTTAAAAGATGCAGATGCAAAGGTACAACAAGGAAGCCATGGTGTTCGCAATTGGGTAGCAGAAATTAGGAACCTTGCTTACGATGCCGAAGATGTTATCGAAACCTTCATTTATAAAGTTGATGCGATTAATAAAGCTAGAAGAAAAAGAAACTTTTTTTGTCAGGAAGTGTTTGACGGTAAGGAGACCAAGACATCTGCACAGGGTTGGCAAGGATATCCTAGCAATTCAGGCTAGACTGAAAGCTATCTCTGATAGTAGAGTTACATATGGTATTAAGGACTTGGGCGACAGTGAAGCTTCAAATTCTGAAACAACTCAAAATATGATGCAATTATCCTTGAGAAATCGCTATCCTCATGTTGTAGATGATGATGTTATCGGCTTCGACGAACATATGCAGACACTACTGACCGAGTTGATCAAAGATGAAGAGCGACGTTGCGTCGTGTCTGTTGTCGGCGTCGGAGATTTGGGGAAAACCACTTTAGCTAAGAAGAGCTACCGGCATGACACTGTTAAGAGTCATTTTTACTGTTGCGGTTGGAGTTCTATATCTCAACAACTTAACGTGAAAGTTGTTTTGGAAGAAATTCTCAAGTGGATATCTTTGACATCCAGTGGAATGAATGAGCAAGATCTTATGAAAGAGCTTTACAACTACCTCCAAGAGATGACGTATGGAATGTCCGTCACTGGAATAAGTTGCTTAAGGCCTTTCCGACGGGGAACAGAGGAAGCAAAGTATTATTAACAACTCGGAACAAAGGAGTTGCTTTACACGCAGATCCAGATAGCCTTCACCTGGAACCTCGATTTCTGAATGATGATGAGAGCTGGGAGCTGCTTCGCAGGAAAGCATTTCCCACGGATATGGTGAAAGCTGGTTGTTACCCAACTATTCTTGGAATTTGGGAAAGGAGATGGTTCACAAATGTGGTGGTCTTCCGTTGGGATATGTGTATAAGATATAATTTTATAGATACTTAAATTAGGATAGTTGAACTTCATGATAATCACACAATAATATACGAATATAGTTTATGGAAAATACCTTTAGCGCTAATCCATTGTATGTTACCGACCATCTTTGGAGCGGCGATAATACCTTGTGGATGTCATGGTTTTTCTCTCTTGACCTTAGCCGTAATGAATTGTTAATTCCTTGGATTGGATACAAATGGTGATGGTCACTGTTTCCCCTTCATAGGTAGAGAGAGGACCAAGTTTCTAGGGTTTTAATATTAGCCTTAGATCTCGACCGTCCATCAAGGAAGAGTTAATAGGAATTAATCCCCTGGAATGGTAACCGAAATATTTAACAATATTCTTAATTAACCAAAGTTATTACATGGGCCCACATGATATTTCTATATGTATAGAAATATTCTTACATTCTCCCACTGGTCCATGTGATAACTTATTTAACGGTTAATTATAGAAAAATATAAGCGCGCATAATTGATAAACAAATTTAATGGTTAAACGCAATACCTTAACCAAGCAAATTACGTATGCGAGTCATGGCGGTGGCATATTGTCTTGTTATCAACATGTTCCCTTCCATGTACCACAAAACAGGCAACTTACCTAATCAGGCCTTAAATGGGGATATCATAATGGTCCAGTTATGTCTTCAAAAGAAAGACAATTTCTGTTAACATTCATCCATTCACATAGGTGTATACCAAATATGGATACAGAAATAAATCCAGAAGTACATTATTAAGCTCAATCAGTTTTCAAAAAATAAGCACATAAATTAGCTGAATTCAATAATCAATTACTCACACAGACCTAAGATTTTAATCTTTTCTTAAGAGGTCTTAAAAGGTAATTGTTCATTAAGTGCATCTCCGAATGCAATTGTGCTTAAGCGATAAATGAAAAACTATTGTTTCTGAATTTCCTAATTCACGCATATATACTCAAGGTTCATGTGTTTTGTTCCTTTTGTATCATATCGTGCTTTAATGCTGCGAAACTAAGACAGTAAATTTCAGCAATGTAGAGACAAACCTTAAGTCTCTAAGTATCGCAGTCATAAATATTCAAACTCAATTGTGGGACTAGTATTAATGGATTCTTCCTTTAAATAATCCATACATCCACAAAAATTGAAGTCTGAAAACCCAATCAACTCTTTTTGGGTTTGCTAACTAATTATAAGACATAAGTTAAAATAGTATCTCAAAAATTTTGATAGCTTTCCAGTGATTGGTTCTTCAATTCTTTAGGCAATTAGTTAACATATCAGCAACTTGTTATAAGTTTCATATCAGAATTAAGATGTAATGAAGATTAAATTTATATCTTCTATCCAACATGAAATAAAATCTATTAAATATGTTATTATCTCAAAATTCCTTGAATATTCGATATATGCCTTATATGAGAGCTTTAGTAATCCATATGATATTACCATCACATGGTAAGCTTCATTGATATCATTTATTTCAAAAAATATAGAGATATGCATAAATTCAAGATCACTACTCGTAGGTAGTATGTCTTAACATACAAGACTAAGAGTATGAATTTCTCCCACTGATCTTGAGGTATATGCATAAATCTGTAATAATTTCATCCAAAACTTGAGACATTTATAGTTTTGTTGAATTTCATATACCATTATGGGAGGCTTCTTAAATTTCATACTTTGATTTCTAAAATTTGTAGACTAAAATTTATCATTAATAAAGGCTATTTTCGCATTTAATTAATGCAACTCTTAGGTCATACTGAGCTACTAATAATACTATGACAATTCTGAATAAGTCTTTCTTTGACACGAGAGAAAAACTTATTTATAATCAATGCGTCGTTTCAGAGTAAAATCTTTGGCACTAAGTCTTGCTTTATACCGTTTAAAATTGCTAGTCGTATTAGGTTAGAAAGACCCACTTTCATACAACTGATTTGTATCTTTCGAGCAATTAAACAATATCCGAGACTTGACTTTCAACCAATGATTTTTTTTTTCACATATCATCAATCCATTAATCAAAATTATTGCACATAATATTTGTGAACCTAAAACTGATTCTTTGTCGTTCCATATCAAAATGTAATAAATTCTCGTAAGAAAATCACTGAAACAACATGAATAACTTTCTTTCAATCTCTGTTGAGACCTTCTTAATGTTGGTTCATGTTGTTATCAAAAAAAATTCTTTATTGGAAGTAGCTATAATAAGGAGTATTGGATCAGTAATTTGTGGTCTTTCATTATCTAACATTCTGATAATGAGAAGATTCACAATATCTGTAGAAATATTAAATGAAGGGATCATTACCATGATTTATTGAACAGATATATCCACGTACTCCCACTGATTATGCTATCATTAACGAATTTATATTTTCGGTTTCAATAAGTCTCATACTACGGTTAGAACGTTAAAGAATACAATTTGGATTATCTAGGAAAACCAATGAACCAATAATAGTTTTCAAATCCAATTTTCATTCTTTGGAATGTAAGCCCTCACCTCCAACTGAACAACCATAACTTAAATGTGATTTAAACTAGGTTTCCATCCTTTCTAGTCCAAAGTGTGTCTTTGAAACTACTTTACTGGAAATCTATTTAAATTACACAGTTGCAGAAAGAACAAACATCCACAAATGTATAGCCATTATGCATGGCTCATCATGCTTCTAACCATTTTCATAAAAGTATGATTTAGCCTTTTGATATACATATGCCAAGGATAAGTTGGCCTTGTGTATTGAGCAACAATTACAAACCTTTGAAGATATTATGCAAAAGATTTAGGATATTATCCTGTTTTGTCATACCTTTCACAATATTCACCACCTTTCTCAGACTTTATGATTTTCACTTTATCTATAATGCATCTCAATTTCAATAATGAATGTTCGATAAAACATCCATGGATTAAGATTCATAATGCTATCGATAGATTTACACAGTAACGCGAAAAATCATCAAGTGATAAAAAATTTTATCTTCCAAAAAATGGATCATTAAAAGTCTACAAAATAATCATATATAATATATAATTAATAAAAACAAAAGCTGAAATTTATAATAGAGATAAATGACAATTAAGCTTACAATAATTACATACCTTCAATAAGATTCTCCTGTGGGTAAAACCTTATCAAGGAACAATGTAAGACATGAAAAACATTAGTACATATTTTACCTTCTCATACACACAACATTATGTTTGTTTAATATCATAACTAGAATCACCTGTGGGCAACTCACGTCCTAAAACGTATTAACAAACTCCAATAATTCTAAATATGTTCAACCTAATATAATGTGAGTTGTAGTCACCTGTAGGTGGCTATTATTTCACATGTATATGAAACATTTAGATAACCTTAATGCTTGTTTAAATTTGTGAACCAAAACTACTTGTGAGCAGCATTGTTCTAATAGTTAAATCAAACTAAGAGGACACAAAATATACAACAATTACAAGATAAGAATTCAGCATCACTGTGGCGATAACTAAACAATCCAACAAATATGTAGAATTTCAAATATCACACTAGCTTTTCTTGTGACATTGCATGGTCCTAATCAATGATATGGACATTCTTGATCTGATCATAAAATTAGTCGATTATAAACAATTATGAGTAACCCTAAAACATCAATCATAAACCTTTACTCAAAGGCATGTCATCATACATAAATTGTAAAAATAATAACACCCTTTAATTGAAATGTCCAAACATAATGAATTTTTCATAAAACAAAATCGAGCATTAATCAAGTCTATAAGTATAATTAAATAATGAAATTTCGTTAAAAAAAAATTCTTTGATGCATCGCTCATTTAAATATGATACAAACTTAAAGATCATGATAAATAACGGATATATGATGAATTAATATGAAAGGTGTTAAATAATCAATGAATATCATTTCATAAATATGGAAAAATTTATCAAAAATAAAACCTCAATTTCATAGAGGATGCAATAAGTTTTGGACAACATAATAATTAATACTTTTTTTTTAAAAAATATGAAAAAATTCGTAATAGGTTACTCAACTCGATAATGAGTTAATTTATGTAAATTTTCTTTTGTGCACTTTTAAGAAATAACGTAAAATCATGTGCCCATTTTAATTACCATAATGTATGATCAGATATTGTACACTTCAATGTTATCTTAAACATGTGAACTCAAATTACCTGTGGGTAATTGTTGTTCTAATAAATTTAAGCAAAACAGTATTATAAGCACTTGACATAATAACGATTATGACTGGAAAAATTATTTGACACCACTTTGGTGATTTCCAAACAACTCAAAAATAATGCCATAATAACTACTAGACCTTGCCTTTACGGCTTGGCGTATTCGTGCTTACAATAAAATTATTATTATTGCTAAGATAAAATACTCTAGTATCACTGTGGTGATAACTAAAGAATTATGGCCTATGAATCTTAAGCACAATAATTGTATATGTACAACTGAAATTGTCATCAACAGTGGGAGAAAAGTGAAACATAATGACAGTAGACACCTTCAAGATTCAAATCAGTTCATATCCATATGATCAACAATCATATCAATCGGTGTTTTCTTAAATATGTGAACTTCAATTTCCTGTGGGTAAATTTTGTTCTGATATATTTAAGAAAAATAAGATTACAAGCATTTGACAAAAATTGTGATCATGACCAAGAGTGATTTGACGTCATTGTGATGATAGCCAATCAACTAAAATAATGTCATTATCACATGATGTCGATAACTGCAAAACCTACACTTTACAGTTTTCGAATTCATGCTTATAATAACATTATCATTATACTGAGATATAACACTCTAGTATCACTGTCGTGATAACTAAAGAGTCAAACTATACCATAAACACACAAACCATATTATAATGCACACACAAATTTAATGGTGTCAAAAAATGGTTTTGATCATAAAATTTATAATGAAACTCGATAAAAAATCGTGTTAGTGTTTCGATAAAGCGGAAGCGTAAGTTAATTTACAATAAAAATTGGTTTCGTTAGTTTTAAAATTAATACTGTCTCGTTATCTTAATATTAACTAACACGTATACATGCCCACAAGAAAATATTAATGTTTCCAATTTTTAATGTCTTAATAACCGTTCACGTGATGAAAATATTATGTTTATCTTCATTTGCTTTTGAGCACTTATTGATTCATGCCATAAAGATATAATGCCTAATATATATTTTCTCATTTTTATCGTATCTCCAATTTACCTCTCTTTCACATACAAGACAAGTAGAATATATGGACTTTAGTGGAACAATTATGCATGCTTATGACTACATGATGTCGACATTCTTCCATTTCGTTTATCATCATTATTACGTTCATTATTACCTCATATGCTCATTATATGCCATTATTTAAAAAATAATATTTTTTAAAAAGATTTTCTTTTATTTACATGCTAAAAATAAAACCATTAGGCCAAAAATAAACTCAATAAGCAAGATATATTAACTTATTTACATGAAATAAAGGGTATGACATTAGTATTAAATTAAAATATATTTTCCTAAAAAATTAAGTAGGTTATTAATGTTGAAATATATTTTCATCCAAAATTAAGAAGGTAATATAAAAGTATACAAGAAAATCATAAGTGATAATGGCCACAGGATCTTAAATTTTACAGTATACCATAATTTTCAACCGATTTGATTTTGATGAGATAATAAAAAATCAAACATGAACATGAAGTGTGAGCATGATATGGGTCAAGATAATTAGATGTGAAAAGTAATGCAATTCCGTAAGAACGATTATGTTCACAGAAGGAGAAAACCATATATATCAAACCCAATTTTATTTTATTATTGCATATGACTAACGGACGATCATGAGTTCTAAACACAAGCTCTAGATGCCAACTATAAGATTTAATTTTATAGATACTTAAATTAGGATCGTTGAACTTCATGATAATCACAGAATAATATACGAATAGAGTTTATGGAAAATACCTTTAGCGCTAATCCATTGTATGTTACCGACCATCTTTGGAGCGGCGATAATACCTTGTGGATGTCATGATTTCTCTCTCTTGACCTTAGCCGTAATGAGTTGTTAATTCCTTGGATTGGATACAAATGGTGATGGTCACTGTTTCCCCTTCATAGGTAGAGAGAGGACCAAGTTGCTAGGGTTTTAGTATTAGCCTTAGATCTCGACCGTCCATCAAGGAAGAGTTAATAGGAATTAATCCCTTGGAATGGTAACCGAAATATTTAACAATATTCTTAATTAACCAAAGTTATTACATGGGCCCACGGGATATTTCTATATGTATATAAATATTCTTACAACGTGTGCTTGGAGGACTGTTAAGAACGAAGAGGTTAGACATCAAGCAATGGGAACTTGTTCATAGAAACGTTATTTCGTACCTTAATAGAGGTGAAGAAGGAGGGTGAATGGGATATTAGAATTAAGCTACCATGATTTGCCATCTCATCTGAAGCCATGTTTTCTCTATCTAGGTCGTTTCCCGGAAGATCGTCCAATTCCAAGAAAGAAACTGATCCAACTATGGATTGCTGAGGGTTTCGTATCACATACACAAGAAAATTCGCGAGAAACATTGGAGGACATAGGGAAGCACCAATATTTAGCAGAGTTAATTCAAAGGTGTATGGTTCAAGCTGGCAAAGAACCCCTTCATCCAGAAGCTAAAGATAAACATCAAATATGTAGGGTACATGATCTTATGCTAGACCTTTGTCTGTCAAAGGGAAAGGAGATTTACTTCCTTGATGTTTATGATCAGCGACGTCAAAGAGGTAATGTAATAACATATGGAAGATTAAGGAATGGAAGATTGCGGAGGTGTGCTGCCGATATTATTTACATCGACAATACATACAGGTACAAACTTCTCGTCAAAATGTCTTGGGGTCTTCGTCGAGCACCATTTAATTACCAGAATTTTAAACTGCTCAGAGTCTTAGATCTTGAAAACTATTTAGAATTGTACGATGAAAATACGACTGAAGAAGTTTCCAAATTAATTCACATGAGGTATCTAGGGATACGTCTTGTTCCCGTGATCTCATCATCCATATGCAATTTGCAAAACTTACAAGTCCTAAAGTTAGGCTCTTTTAATAGTCATGGATGGCTACCTGAAACTGTTACAATGATGGTACAGTTAAGGCACCTAACTATTTCAAGGAATGTTTCAGTCGCTGAGAACTTTAGAGTTGAGACATTGGTAAACCTCCAGACTTTTAGTGACATACCAGCTGGCGAATGGATAAGAAAAGGTTGTTTTGATAATCTCGTCGATCTCAGAAAATTGGGTGTGAAGAGTACTTCGTTATTGCAAACTAATATTATCCTCGAAGAGATTGTTAGAAAGCGAAGTTCATCATCATCATCCTCATCCTCTTATGACCAGTATCAAAACCCCATTAGATCTTTGTGTATCTCTACTTCAGAAGGATTTCCAAACTCAATATTTGAGTCACTTTCTTGCTGTCATAACCTTCACTCACTGATATTGGCTGGTAAACTAGAGATTGTCAACCTCCAAAGCTGCCCACCAAACCTCACCAAGTTAACCTTGAAGTACGATATCTCTTTTACAGAAGATCCCATGGCAACTCTTGAGCATCTTTCAAGATTAAGGGATTTAGATTTGAGAAACTGCAAATACGAAGGGGAGGAAATGGTATGTTCTTCACAGGGATTTCCTCAACTCCAATATTTATCCATGTATTTGCTTCCAAATATAAAAGACTGGAGAATCGATCAAGGTGGAATGCCCCATCTTAAGGAGATACATTTGGATTATGTCCCTGACTTAAGAAGGCTTCCGGAAGGATTGAGGTTCATCACTACCCTAGAAAAGTTGAAACTTAAGGACACGCCATTGATCAAAGAAAGGGTTGTAGAGGGAGGAGAGGACTGGTACAAAATTCGACATATACCCATCGTCGACACAAGTTACATAGTATTATCGTTTAAAAGGCATGATGTTGATGGAGAGTATGAATTTGAAGCAGACAACGAGGATGCAATCTCTACGGAGGAGCTGGAACATTGAAGAATCTTGAGGAGATTCCTCATATGAGACCAACGACGCGTAAACAACAGGTAGCTTTTGAATGTCGGCAGTGCCCTTTTGGATGTTGTGCAGGGAGGTAAAGAACATGAGGTGAAGAATTCTTCACTGATTTTGTAGAGAAGCACAGGATTTAGGAACTCCAAATCAACATCTGAGTGGAGCTTGAAAAAATCAGTTGGAAAGGAGAGGCTTCTAACTTTCAAGTAGAATTTTGGTAGGCCTCTGGTAAGAAGAAGAAATGGGGTTGTAAGTCTTTCTTTTGCTTTGCACTCTGTGTTAGTTTAGTGAGGCAGTTAGCCAGGTTGTTCTTTGTTTGGCGTTGCTTTGCAATTGCCTTTGTTGTTTCTTTTCTTGTACTTCCGGTGTGCTCTTCCTGTTCTCTCTTCTTTCCTTTTCCCAAAAATAAAATAAAAATAATAATCACTTCTATTTCGTCTATAAATTTTGGCATCTACTTTCTTTTCTTCTTTTTGATACGATAACATTGTAGTATGAGGAAGATATAATACAGATTTTGAGTTTGACTTTGGTTTCCAATGAAAGAAACGTCTTCCAGTTATCAGATTTTTTTACCATTAGATGAGACACTGCAGTTTCATATCATGTGGAGGCCACAGAAATATTATTTGTTGTTCAATTGCGAAATTACTGCTTTACTGAGGGCAAAGCTAGAGAATGTCTTTGGTTTCTATATAGCTTCCCAGTAATTTTAAATTCTGCTCTCGCGAAGCAGATTTTTTAACCCATTTACTTAGAATTTTGCATCTGCCACTAAACATCGCATGCCAATGATTTCCAAAGCACTAACAAAAATGGTATACGAACAACTGAGTAAACTACTTGCATTGTAAACCTTTACTGCTTTTTCAGAAGCAAGAAAACAACAAAGGAAACACTAAAAACAAGGAAAAGAAGACAGCTAAGTATTAAGAGAAGAAAGCCACAATCCACTAATGTTCTTGGATGAAGTGGATATTTCGGGAAAATGAGTTGCACCATTAGTATCTTTCTGACATGCTCAAATGAATATTTAATTAGGAATCCCTTTAAGAAAATCACGAATATCACCATTTGATTCCCCAAGGAACTTGCAGACCCTCTACGAGAGAATTTGCAATATTTGGAAAGAGCACCGGATAAACTAAAAGTTTATCAAGGGTGGGCTTGACCAGATATCTACTTGAAAGCCTAAATATCATGCTTGAATATTAATAAAATACAGAACAGTCTTTCAAAAAAATAAAATAAATTGTGGACCTTTGAGGGGATGGTCGCCTTCAAGAATTATTTTGGAAAATCTAAGATGACATGCTAGCTGCATGCCAACTAAAACTCCTTGAGCCACTAAAGGGTCACACGGGTTAGTTCTCGAGTGATTTGGGGAGCGTTGAATGTATTTTGAATGTTGGGAAATTTGAGAGAGTTTGAGAGAGTGTAGGGAGTTTGAGAAAATCTGGTGTTTTTGAGTTCAGAGAGTTTGGGAAAGTGTAGGGAATTTGAGAGAGTTTATTAGAGGGAGTTTGGGAGAGTTGGTGGCGCTTTACCGATTGTTACGTCTTAAAAGTCAGTTTCACATTTAAACCAAGTGCTTAACTTCAAAATGAACATGATACATTCAAATGCTAGATTATGATAGCCAACGTCCAAACCTATTAGTGGACTTGCGAAAGTTAAACGCTTAATTGTTAACAATCTCTTGTGCTATTCCAAACTCCTGATTTCTGTAATGCACGGACTCCATGTGCATCATAAACCTGCACAAGAAATACAAAATTCAAGGCATAATACTAAAGATGGGATTACACTTAATAAGCACCCGTTACTATCACCAGAAACATAGCCTAGGAAGATCATGTTTTCGATATTCTGATGTGAGTATAATACTTGAGTAACTTCAGAAGCATGAAATCTTTTTTTTTTTGTTGAACTCTGATCAAGAAAAAAAAAATTCACAAGCATGAAATAAAATCAAGTGAAACTGGCTAATAAGTGGACTGATTCACAGAATTACTCAGATTTTTATCCAGGCCAGATTAGATTAATGCTCAAATTGACCTAATAATAGTCTGGTTACCTAATTACATGCAAATGCATTACCAAATTGAGGGAATGACAACAAAAACATATAGAGCTTACAGAGTTAACGTCTTGCGAGAGGTAATTAGTGGAATTGCTTATCCCTGCATTGCTTATACAGTGATTCACATGGATAGAAATGGAAAACCTTACATCGTTCAAGCTTTTTCATCTATTCTCCTTTCAAACCTAACAAACCAAACTCCCCACAAATCTCTCTTGTTTTTTTTGAGAGATTTTGATAAAGTTTTTATTACACATGAAACTTCCTCAAACTCCCCCAAACTATAAAATCACTAAGTTCCAGGGTTTTATCATTAACATAGATTTCAAGGGTGTTTTTCAAAATCCCCAGCGACTAACAGGGGTTTTCTAGGGAGTTTGAAAAACTCTCCCAAATTCTCACACGACTAACGGGATTTTAAAGGAGTTCACCAAACTCTCTCACGACTAACAGGGGATTTAGGAACTCCATTGAAATACTTTATAATCTCCTGAACTCTCCCACAACTAACCCCCTGTTAGAGTTTCATAATCTGTGAGAGCCATCATCTTTAAAAATATTTTGGCATAATATTTGATAATTAGTCTATGCATAAACTTTACTTAATGTTTATGTGTATATGCAAATGTTTTTTTTGTTTTTGTTTTTGAAGGAAAGAGGTAACCCTCTGTTTCATTGATAAGATAAAATTGAATACAACAATCCCAGATACATCAAATGTGAAATACATGATAAAATACAAATGTCTTGTACATTGAATACACCAACATATATATTAAGAACATGAATTTCAAAAGAGAAATCTGATGATTTTTGAGGGATGGCCATTGAATTAAAATTCGACCATTTGGAGGATTTGAAAAACTTTCTTCTTCACTATTTTCTTCATTAAGATAGAATTGTCCCAAAAGGGAGTAATACGCACACAACATCATTACGATTGCTTCCGGTAGCCATTGATCTTCACAAAAATTGAGAATCACTTTCTACCAGGATAAATCGCCCCTATTGATATATGTGAAACGATTGTACCAATCGATTGAAACACCTTCAAGCCCATGAGAAACTGCTTTACAAACATCTAACAAGCATATATAATTCATTAGAGAAGAAAGCCTGTGGAAAATAAAATAGAAACGGATTAATAGAAAACCCTAAATATCGCTTGAATCAGCGATGTTTTATTTAATACTAATAATATATACAGATACCACTTGCAACCAAATCTGTGAATAAGATCTGAAAAATTCAGATCAAATCCAACAAATTTGGATCACAATGAAAATATTTAGGGAAGATTTGGAGATCAGGAATTGGAAAAAACGGTTACAAAGTGAAGAGACGAGAGGAGAGGAAGAGAGGACAGTCGGCTACTATACAAATGTATTATAACTTAAATAATTCGTTTATGTCCTTGAGCTGACTTGCGTTGTGATTACCAAGAAGAAGAGAAAAAAACAACACTTTTACACTAGACTGATAGTAGTGGGGTGAACATGGATGGATTACCGTTGATAATATCTCTGACTTTCATAGCATACTTAGAAAGAACAAAAACATTTTACTAAGAGATGCTTCTTATGAATATTCCACAGGGAGATATGGATCTACAACAATCCCCACGGATGAATATAGAGAGTGCTAACATGCTAGAGCCTTATCTGGCCTAACTACAGACCCCGAAGAAGGTGAATGAATTGTTTTAAGAGATTTGATTAGTTGGGCTTTAAAGCTAAAGATTTCTTCTGATTTGATCTATATTGGAGATTGCATTTCAATAATTGAGTCACTTACAGAGTTTGATAGCAGGTTGGAGAACGAAGAAAATAATGAGAGGTTGTGTTTCCTGTATTCTTAGAAGAGACTTCATAGGAATAGTTGATACTCTTGCAATAGGTAGTAGGGATTCTATGATTCTAGATTTCTCTACTTTAAACATGTAACAAGTGTAAAAAGCTAGTTTCTTTAAAATTCTTTGTAAATGGCATTTCCCTCCTTGTTTTATAAAAATCTTTCTTATCATCAAAAATAAATAAATAATAATAATAATAATAATATAAGGTAATGGTGGCGGCGACGTTGAAAGGAAGAGTAAAAAAACAGAATAAAAGTTTGAACTGGTTCTAAAAGTCCAGAGTAATCGTTTTAATCCAAGGGTTTTCAATCTGGTATTATGTCCACCTGAACCAAACTCATATCTAGGAGTTTACAAAAATCCAAAACCAGCAGACAATACCGGATAGTTCAACTTAGGCCAAAGCTAATTCAATAGAAGAGTAATGTGGCTTCATGTTGCTTGGAAAAAAAGCTTTTGGGCAGCTTTTCTTTCCCTAATTTTGGCTATGTAATTCCTTAACCGCTTTTTCCTAATAATTCCCCAACAACCGTTTTCTTCTCTTTCTCTTATAAATCTTTTATTATCAAATCTATTTTGATTCTTAGGATTCGTGATAGATTTGACAACAGTAGTATTAGGATATATTATGTAAGTAAAACTTAGTTGATGATTTACAACATCTTAGGGTTGAATTCCATGGATTTTTTTTAAATTTTCTTGTGATTTTTTTTCGGTATTAGTTTTCTTGTGATAGTCTAATGGGTTATTATTGTCATTACGATCTCTTATTATATGATATTTTAGCAGATTTCAATAGCCTTTGGCGATATGTTCACTTGCAGAGATATGCACGGGTATATCATCAAGGATGCTTCATTGCGGTGTGACACAAATCCAAACATTTATTCCAGGATCCATGTCTACTGGTGATGATGCTAATTAAAATGTTCAGGGCGTATTACTCCTTTTCAATGTAGATTCAAGATTCGAAGATCAAAGAATCTAAATTAAAGATTCAAACATCAAAATTATTCAACATGAAGTTAGTGACCATTAGGAAAACATCGATATCCTCATGGAAATATATGGGTATCTTTAATGTTCATTATTAGTTCAGTTCTTATGTTTTAACCTTTTAGGGGATTTTATCATTATTTATACTTTTTACTGTTATTTCTTCGTGGATATACTCAAGTTCTTATATGTACTTAAAAATTTCCTACAATATAAATATAAATAAATAGAAAAGTTATTTTTCTTCAATTTGACCTATTTTAGAAAGAATGAAAAAAAAATGAAAATATCACTTTTTTCGAAACAGGGATAGTATAGTCTAGCCATGACTCATGCCAGGATATAATAACCTTCTAGTCCAACCACTATGCGCCCTTCATAGTTTAAATCCAGGTCACTCCATCTTGTCTCCATTTTCTCTTAACCAGTTGCTCCAATAGTTCAACTTAGGTTTTTCCAAGGCGATTTCCTGAGAGTTTCATTAATTCGGGTTTCAAATCGTCTCATATTCTCCGTCAAAAAGAGTTTCCCATCGCCTTAACAAAATGGTGTTGTTAAGCAACCTAATCGTAATGTTCTCAGAAATTGCATCATGTCTCTTTACAATTAAGGTTTTAGATTGAAATTTTAAGTTACAAATGAAATGTATCGTTTCTTCTAATTTCAGTACTTGTAACAGATTTTAGTTACCAATTTGATAATCATGGGTGGTGTTGCTATTTACTATTGAAGAGTGATAAACTCCCTACACCACCAGCAGAGATGATTCAACCTCTTTACGACCCAGAGTATAAATTCCTAATCATGCAGCATCAGCAACAGCCAATGTATGAAATACGGCTAAGGGTAGCTAACCAAGATTCTTGGTGTACAATCTTGGTACAGCCAAGGTACAAATGGCGCTTGTTCAGGTTAGTTGGTTAAACTTCCACAACAATAATATTTCTTATAAATACTTCTTGCTCTCTTAAATTGTTTGTTATACTCTTTCTGTTGTTTCTTGAAGATGATCAAGAAAACATATGTTCTTCTCTTATTCTCCCTGCTTATTACTAGTAATATTGTTGGATGTTCAAAAGTCCTCAACGATATAAGTTCGAAAAAATTTATTGTTCAAGAATTAATTTGTGGATCAATTGAAAATTTCCCAAGCAAATGATTTTATCGGTTGGGAATGTTTCAAACATCAAAAGCGAGAAATTCAGAACTTCTGTTATTTCGGCTCAAGGTAGGTTGGTGAACCAGTTCGCAAACCATAGATATCCGAGTTTCTGAAATATAGAGAAGGTTGGAGAACTAGTTCGCAAACCGCAAGTTCATAATGGGACAATTTACAAACCATGGTGATCTGAATTTTCATGTTAGTGTAAAAGGCTAACAGTTGGTGAACCCGGTTCACGAACCAAGTCCATCTGAGTTCTTGAGCCAAGTACGGTTGACGAACCCGGTTCACGAACCATCTAATATGACATTAACGACATTTTCAATAGTTGCACAATAAAGCAAATACTATTACAACGAGAGGATATTGTAATGTTTGAAATATGTTGATTTGTTTTATTTATTTGAGTATCTTGACATCACCATTTATACATATTTTATTTTTTAATACTTCATATATTTACTTTCAAAAATAGAAAAACAATGAGAAAATTTATAATTAAATTGAATACCCAGTTGGTTAAGAACAAGTATATCTTTGATGGTGGGATAAGTTACCCTCTTTTTAGGAGATATGATTCATGGGGACGAAATTTCGGTCACGCTATCCAAACAGACTAAGTTTGATGTTTAGAGCAGGTCTTATCGCAATTAACTCCTTGATTGATATGAGAAATAATTTGGACGGTACCAAAGATCAATGCCCAAGTGTCAATCAAGTTATATCCAATGAACAAGCTCGGATTTATCAACTGATTGAACTACGCACAACCTGTGCTATTTCAATTATATAAACAAATATAATGCGGAAAATAAATAACACAAACACCAGAAATTCTGTGAACGAGGAAACCGCAAATGCAGAAAAACCCCGGGACCTAGTCCATATTTGAACACCACACTATATTAAGCCGCTACAGACACTAGCCTACTACAAGTTAACTTCGGACTGGAATGTAGTCGAGCTCTAACCGAGTCTCACACCGATTAAAGTAGAGTCGTGTTCCTTACGCCTCTAGAACTACGCCGGATTCTGCGCACTTGATTACCTTAGCTGATCTCACCCACAACTAAGAGTTGCTATGACCCAAAGTCGAAGACTTATAAACAAATTTGTCTCCCACAGATATGTCTATTCTTTATTCGGTTTTCGTTCCGTATTTTGATAAATCAAGGTGAGCAAGAACCAATTAATAATCCGGTCTTATACTCCCGAATAGCATCCTAGAAATATCAATCACCTCACAATAACCCAACTGATTAACAGAAAAATTTATTGCGAAATCACCAGAGTCTGAGATGAAGAACTATTGTGATTAATTTTTATATCTTACCTATCGGAGATAAATCTCGAGTAAATCTTAGTGAAGATAAAACTCAATACATAGAACAAGTAAGATTAGAATACGCAACTACAGAGAAAATAGTTGGAAATGGATTCATGAATCCCAAAAGAAGTCTTCAAGTTGTTAACATATAATGGTTTTGGAAAAAACTAGGTTAGAGGATAATCGACTCTATTTTGCAACTAGGACACAAGAAAGTGTCGGTATTAGGTTTTCCAGTTGCTAGAATTCTCCCGTATATAATCTTTCAAATCAGGGTTGCTTACAATTAAAGCTAAGATAACTTTACAACAAGGCATCCATTAGATGAAATCCTGATTTAAGATTTGAAGATGCAGGGTCTAACAACCACACCCAACAATTCGTTTGGAAATCTGAGAGGACTTACTCCAATATAATTTCTAGAGAATAAACTAGACAGTCAAACTCAATCTAGAGTAAAGTATATCAAAGAGTTTAATATCTCTGACTCTTAATTCAATCCGCAATTATCAAATAAAAATCTACGAGCCCGATTGAATAAGAGGAGTAACTTGAACGGTACCAAAGACCAATGTTCAAGTGTCAATCAATGTAAATCAACAAGACAAGGTTGGATATTCTAATTGATTGATTTTAACACACAACCTGTGATATTTCAATTATATAACAAAATATAATGCGGAAAAGAAATAACACAGACACCATAATTTTGTTAACGAGGAAACCGCAAATGCATAAAAACCCCAGGACCTAGTCCAGATTGAACACCACACTGTATTAAGCTGCTACAGACACTAGCCTACTACCAATTAACTTCGGACTGGACTGTAGTTGAACCCTAATCAATTTCACACTGATTCAAGGTACAGTTGCGTTCCTTACGTCTCTGATCCCAGCAGGATACTACGCACTTGATTCCCTTAGTTGATCTCACCCACAACCAAGAGTTGCTACGACCCAAAGTCGAAGACTTGATAAAAAAATCTGTCTCACACAGAAAAGTCTATAGCATTGAATAAATCTGTCTCCCATAGAAATACCCAAGAGTTTTTGTTCCGTCTTTTGATAAATCAAGGTGAACATGAACCAATTGATAACCCGGACTTATATTCCCGAAGAACAGCCTATAATTATCAATCACCTCACAATAAACTTCATCGACTAGCGAAACAAGTTAATGTGGAATCACAAACGATGAGACGAAGGTGTTTGTGATTACTTTTCTATCTTTCCTATCGGAGATATAAAATCTCAATCCAATTATTTCAATTATACTCAACACGATAGAAACAGCAAGATGTGATCACGCAACTACAAAGATAATAGTTGGGTTTGGCTTCACAATCCCAATGAAGTCTTCAAGTCGTTAACCTACAAGGTCTCGAGAAGAAACCTAAGGTTAAAGGAGAATCGACTCTAGTTATGCAACTAGTAACAAACAGGAGCTGTGGGGATTAGGTTTCCCAGTTTCTAGAGTTCTCCTTTATATAGTTTAAAAAACAGGGTATGCAATCCAAGTTACCTTGGTAACAAAGCATTCAATATTCACCGTTAGATGAAAAACCTGATTCAACCAAGCTAATATCTTTCAACCGTTAGATCGAAGTTAGATTGTTACACACAAATGAAATGTACCCTGATTTAGGTTTATGTAACCGCACCTAAACGTGTACACCATGTTGGTTCACAAATAGTTAACCAAGGTTATCCATATGATTACTCTCATATCAACCTTATTCATCTCAACCATAACTAGTTCAAATGACTCAAATGAAACTAGTTAAAGAGTTGTTCAATTGCTATAGAAAACACAATGGAAACCAAATCGGTTTGATTCACTTGAATCAATCATGAACATTATAGCCACGGTTTTCAAAGATTACATTCCTTATGATTTAAATGTTTAAGTCCATGAACTGACCGATTTGACAAAGTAACCAGCTTAAGTATGCGTACGGGTATGCGTACGGGTATGCGTACTTAAGCAACCAGAGTTGAGTTTGTTTAGTTTCCAAACTCAGCAGAAATTTTGGGTTTGAAAACTTCCGCCAGTATGCGTACGGGTACGCATACTTAAGGTGACTAGTTAAGAGTTTGTCAAAACCAAACTCAGCATAAATTTTTGGTTCGAAAACTTCCCCCAGTATGCGTACGGGTACGCATACTTAACATGTCTCCATCACCAATTTCTATACACACATATGCATACACTTGGCTCCCGGTTTATGGATTTATACACTAACGTGCGAACACACTATATATGCTTATATCCAAACATGGTTACATTCTCAACTCTTTATTTCAATCATTGAAACATTCTTCTATAATGACAATAGTCGTTTTCACACACTATTAGCATCAAAGCAATTTTCAAGATATTGAAATAATCATTATCGAAACATTCCAAGCCTACATCAAATGATTGTATCACACAAACCATGTAAGATATTATTCGATAATTTTCTCATGATATAAGATGAACTTGGCCGAAGCGAAAGCTTACCAACACATATTTCGAGAAATATGTAAGCGAGATATACTCAGCTCGAAATCTCAAATGTGTATAGAGAAAATTATATCTTAACACGACTTATGTATCAATATAGGAGATAGTAGAAATAGACTTTACAAATGATAGATGAGTTCAAGTCTCCATATACCTTTTTCCGAAGAAGTTTCACAAACTCCTCTTAGTAGTTCTTCGTCTTCAAATGATGAACTCTATGAAATCTAAGCTCAACTACACTATCTATGTCCTAGTCCGAGACATCTATAAATAGGCTAGAAATCAAAACTTATAGTTTTGATCACTAACATTGACAAATATGCTTGAGATAGCAATGTATGTGAGTTCGACCGAGCAGTACTCTAACATTCTTCAATTTTAATGACAAAACTATCAATACATATGGATTACAAAATAGATAGAAATTATAGCTTCTCATCCAAATGCTTGATCTCCTTGGTATCTTCAACGCGACTCGAAATCTTCGTCACTTCCAAGTACTCCATGATCCTAAAGGTTGTAAGTTCAGCATCACAGTTGTTGACCGTAGAGATAACAATGAACTCAAGGCGTGCTACAGGAGCAAAGGTTTCATCGAAGTCGATTCCTTCGATCTGTGAATAACACTGAGCGACAAGTCTCGCTTTGTTTCTTACAATGGTGCCAAATTCATCAGACTTGTTCTTAAATATCCACTTGGTACCAACAATATTTATATTGGGAGGACAAGGTACGAGTTTCCATACATCTTGTCTTTGAAATTGATTTAACTCTTCATGCATTGCGTTCACCCAAAAGGGATCACTAATAGCTTCATCAATATTCCTAGGTTCCACTTGCGATAGATAACAACCAAAATTGCAAATATTTTGAAGTTGACTTCTCGTCTTAGTAGTAGAGTCCCTTCCACCAATAATATTTTTAGTATCATGATTCCTTTGAACCCAAAGGTGTCGTGTATAGACATGCTCTTGTTCAAGAGGAACAGCCTAGCTAGAGCTTTTCTCCTCATCACTAGAGACATCAGGATCAGCAACCGTTGGAAAAACTTCTTCTGATTCTGACGTTTCTTTGACATTCTCAATTGTCTCGGTTGGAGGAAATTCAGTAGGAGAGTCATCATGATGAAATTTACTTACATCATCAATGATAACATTAGATGATTCCATCGTGACTTGGGTTCTGAGATTAAAGACTCGGAAACAATGACTGTCATATGCATAGCCGATAAAAATACCCTCATCGCTTTTTGAATCAAACTTCCCTTTCTGTTCTCGATCCTTTAGAATGTAGCACTTACTGACGAACACTTTAAGATAGTGTAAGTCGGGTTTCCTATCATACCACAACTCATAGGGAGTGTTTAAGGTCTTTGAACGTAAGTAAACACGATTGATCAAATAGCAAGACGTAAAAAAGGCCTCACCCCAAAACCTTAATGGTAAGTATTTTTTATGGAGCATTACCCTGGCCATTTCCTGAATATTTTTATTCTTCCTTTCTGCAAATTCATTTGCTTGCGGAGTGATGGGTGGTGAGTATTGTAGAATAATTGCCAGAGAGTCACAGTATTCAAATACCTTGGTGTCTTTGAATTATGTTCCGCGATCCGCTTCTAATTTTCTTTAGTTTGCGACTTTGCTTATTCTGGATTCTATTAACAATAATCTTGAACTCACTGAGAGTTTCATTCTTGTGAGCCAAAAATTCCACCCAGGTAAATCTTGTGGAATCATCTACCATAACCAAAGCATACTTATTCCTAGACACTGTAGATTGTTGAATTGGGCCAAAAAGATCCATATGAGTTAAATTAAGTGGATCTTTGGTGAGAATATATCGGGATGATTTGTGTGGAACTTTCGATTGTTTACCTTTTGACAGGCACCACGTACACCTTCAACCTTAGCATCGATTTTGTGAGCGCCTCTAACAAGTTCTTTATTAATGATCTTAGTTAGAATACGATCATTGATGTGACCAAAACATTCATGTCAAAGGTGTGTAGATTCTACCTTAGTAAAATTGCAATAATTACTGAACTGCGTATCTAGAAGATAACCGTTATTTTTGCCACGTGATCCTTGAAAAATCACTTTCCCAGATTTGTCGACAATGTCCCATCCTTTATCATTGAAGACAACCTTATGGCCCTTGTCACAGATTTGACTTATAGAAAGAAGATTAGCAGTCATACCTTTAAAGTATACGACATTATGAATTTCAGGAACGCTAGGTAACTTGATCGTCCCTTTCTTGCTTATGTAACAACAACTTCCATCTCCAAAAGTTACGGGTCCACTATAAAAATCGCTTGAGTTGATAAACCATGAGAGATCTCCACTCATGTACCTGCTACATCCACTATCAAGGAACCATTGAAAGTGTTAGAGCACTGCTCGGTCGAACTCGCATGCGTTGCTATATCAAGCATGTTTGTAAATATTAGTGATCAAAACTATATGTCTTGATTTCTAGTATACTTATGACTAAGTATCGGTTTAGGATAGTTAAGTGCAGTTGAGTTACGGACTCCATGGCGATCATCTTACGAAGACGAAGAAGTACTCGAGGAATGAGTGGAACTTCATCCGACAAAAAGGTATGTGGATACTTGAACTTATCTGTCACTCAAAAGTCTATTCTATCTCCTACTCTTGAGACAAAGTCGTATAAGTATGACAGTTTTCATACATACACATTTGTTATTTCGAGTCGAGTTTACTCGCGTATCTTTTTCTCGAAATATGTGTTGGTGAGATTTTGCTTTAACCATTTTCATCTTTACCCGTGACGCAAGTCATGAAGATGTTTCAATCTTGAATATAGCTTTGATGACGATAGTCATGAATAACGATTGTTATAACATTATAGAAGAATGTTTCAATGATTGAAATGTAGAGTTGAGATTACCAACTATGGATATAAGCATATATAGTATGTTCGCACATTAGTGTATAAATCCATGTGCCGGAAACCAAGTGTGTGCATATGTGTGCATGCGACATTGGTGAAGGAGACAGGTTGAGTACGCGTACCTGCGGAAGTTTTCATACCGAAAATTTCTGCTGAGTTTGTAAGTTTGAAAACTAGTAAACAATTCACCTTAGGTACGCATACCCATACGCGCACCCACGAAAGTTTTCGAACCGAAAATTTCTGCGGAGTTTGTAAACTCAAATCCGGTAGCTAAGGTACGCATACCCGTTGGCGTACCCAAGCTAGTTATTTCTGAAATCGGTTGTTCATGAACTTAAAATAATAAATTATAAGGAATGCAATCTTTGCAAACCGTGGCTATATTCTTCATGAATTGATTCAAGTGAATCAAACCGATTTTGTTTCAATTGTGTCTATGAATAAAGACCTACGCAATTGAACAACTCTTAAACTTGTTCTTATGAGTCATTTTAACTAGTTATGAGAAATATGAATACGGTTAATATGAAAGTGCTCATATGGCTAACCGTTGGTTAACTATTTGTGAACCAACTAAGTGTACACGTTTAGGTACGGTTACTCAAACCTAAATGAATACATTTTATTTGTGTGTGACAATCTAAGTTTCGATCTAACGGTTGAAAGATATTTGCTTGGTTGAATCAGATTTTTCATCTAACGGTGATTATTGAATGCTTTGTTACCAAGGTAACTTAGATTGCAAACCCTGATTTGAAAACTATATAAAGGACACATCTAGTAACTGGAAAAACTAATCCCCACACCTCCTGTGTGATACTAGTTGGTTTTGCTAGAGTCAATTCTCCTTAAACCTTAGGTTTCTTCTCGAGACCCTGTAGGTTAACGACTGAAAGACTTCACTGGGATTGTGAAGCCAGACGAAACTACTTTCTTGTAGTTGAGCGATCTGATCTTGCCATTTTCTATCGTACGAGTTCAATTGAATAATTGACTTGAGATTATATCTCCGATATGGAAATATAAAAAGAAATCACAAACATCTTCGTCTCATCGTTTGTGATTCCAGAATATCTAGTGTCGTTACCAAATGATTTAGATTATTGTGAGGTGATTGATAATACTAGGTTGTTCTTCGGGAATATAAGTCCGGGTTATCAATTAGTTCTTGTTCACCTTGATCTATCAAAATACGGAACAAAACTCATAAGTTTATCTGCGGGAGACATATTTATATATCATCGTAGACTTTTCTGTGTGATACAGATTTGTTTATTGAAGTCTTCGACTTTGGGTCGTAACAACTCTTAGTTGTAGGTGAGATAAGCTAAGGGAATCAAGTGTGTAGTATCCTGCTGGGATCAGAGACGTAAGGAGTGCAACTGTACCTTGAATAAGTGTGAGATTTATTAGGGTTCAACTAGAGTCCAGACCGAAGTTAGTTTGTAGTAGGCTAGTGTCTGTAGCGGCTTAATACAGTAGGGTGTTCAATATGGACTAGGTCCCGGGGTTTTTCTGCATTTGTTGTTTCCTCATTAACAAAACTTTTGGTGTCTGTGTTATTTCTATTTTGTATTATATTTTGTTATATAATTGAAATATCACAGGTTGTGCGTTGAGATCAATCAATTAGAATATCCAACCTTTGGTTGTTGATTTAAATTGATTGACACTTGGATATTGGTCTTTGGTACCATCCAAGTTTATCTCTCTAGTATTTGATAAAGACTCGCAGATTTCCATTTACTTGAGTAAAGATCAAATCGAGAGATAGAGATATTAACTCCTTGATATACTTTTTATTAAGATTGAGTCTGACTGTCTAGTTGTTAGAGTTAGTCCATACATATTTCTAATCGAAATATTGGGTGAGGTTGTTGTACCCCCCCCCCCCCCCCCCCGCTTTTTCAATTGGTATTAGAGCAGGAAAACACGTTCAAGACCTTACAAGTGTATGTTTGTATAAATCTGACTCTATGGACAGTAGTGATATCTCTGACTTCGCAAAACCAGTTCAGAACACTATTAATACTATTTAGAGTTATGAGACTTCCAAGAATTCTCTCATATCTTCTCCTCTTTCAGAAACCGTTGTTGACTTGGAAAATCGCCTAGATGAACAACTGGATGAACTTTCAGATGAGAGTGATTCAGACGAGGGACCAGGTATTGATGAAGAAGTCTCACAATTTATCATACTCTTTGATGATATCATAACAAAAAAGGGATCTACTGCCTACCTGGCAGAATATCTATTTCCTCTTTGTCGTGAAAACATGAAACTAAAAAAACTCTTTAAAGGATATGATAGTGGTTATAAACTCTTATAATCAATCTTTAAAGATAGAGATGAAGAAGTCCATTCAAAGACTGCTGAATGTGAAAAACTTCAGAAGAGTTTCTATGCGTTGAAAGAAAGACTTGTTGAATCTGAGGAAATGTATCACTCTCAACAGAAATATTTTTACGACAGAGAATGTCTTTTTCTTGCCAAAGAAAAACAATTGAAGGATGATCTATCTACAGCTGTCAACAAGGTAAAATCACTAAAAGAGAATCTGAAGAGATTCAACACTAGATCTCCAAAATTATCTTCCATGTTAGAAGAATGTAAAGAACATCGTGATACACGTGGTCTGCGCTATAAAGGAATAGACGCTCCAAATACTGGGAAGATCAATTTTGTCAAGGGTAATAATAACTTGCTATGTGAATAATCACCTATTACAGCTGATGTCCCTGTAAAAAAATATAGTCATTCTTCGAGGACAAGTCGAAAGACAGCCATTAAAAACACTACCTTCAACTGCTACTATTTTGGAAACAAGGGTCATGTTGAACGGAAATGTCGTTTTCGAATAAGGAATGAAAAACTTCATAACATTCTCATATGGATGTCAAAGGAAGTAATCAAGCATGTTTCTCTCCGCACTGAGAACATCATAGTCTCAAATCCAGAAGAGTACTGTGATAAGTCCTTTTTTAATATGTACGATACTAACTCCTTCTACGATCGTAGGGGAAAGGATGTCATATGGACTACTAAGACATTTGATGTTCCAGTAAAAAGAAAAAGACGTCAAATGAAAAATAATGGTTCAATTAAGGAAGGAATATATTATATTGGAAAGGATTACGCTTGACCAAAGTATCAGAATTCGATTACATTCACATCAAAAATCATGCCTCAGATTTAATAACTAGTGTGAATAATCTCAAGCGGAAAATCGAAAAATTAAGGAAGAAAGCATCTTCAGGTATGCCTTGTTCTCCCTGTAGTAATTCTTTTGATATTAATCCTGCTAGTTCTCTCTGTGATTCCGAGAAGGAAAACGATGATGAGCTACATGCTCTGTCTACAACTTGACCAGTTTTTACTGTGCATTCTCGTTCCAATCTTATGAGGATGCGCATAAAATCAAGATGCAACTCGTCTTGACAAAAATAGTTGTTGTATTTTTAGTTTGGTTCTTTAAATTAAGTCCTTCTAAGTAGAATTCTACTCTAGCCTTCTCTTCATAATAAAGTTTAGTTGATCCATAAATACTCTTGAGAAAACCATGACTTGTTAAGTCACTGAACCTTTCAATGCTCCTTCTTTTGATATAAAGATCCTTGTCAAAGTCTTTCATAAGACCCCCTTGCATAGACAGTTCGTGAACCAGGTTCATAACTGTGATCATTTGCATACCTGGCCCATTACCGACTTTTGTTTGTGAACTCTTAGGGTTTTCCTATGTGTATATATATCATGAAGTTTTTCTTGGTATGTATTAGTTAGGTAACGGAAATAGTCTCCAGAGATAATGGTGCGAACTACGGAAGGATGCAAGAATGAAGTTGAGATCGAAAGAAACAAATTTGCTGAGTTTTATGACAACCTTGTTCTTATAAATTGCTATCATGCAATTGATCATGTAGACAAGTAACCACTTCAATTGTAACAATAACTGGTTGGAAATATTCTCCAAGATTTTAAGGTCCTAAAAGATCAGTTTGTTATTGCTATAAAGAATCTCAAGTTCGTAAGGATCAAGCTGAAGGAAGCTAATGAGGAACGTGTTTGTGTTCGAAATCTTATAGCACAACTTGGATAACTGATTTATTTTGTCTAGTAAAACTTCTTAAACGAATTTTATTCTTTTTTTTTTGTTTAAGGATAACTAGGGTTTGGAATAGGCATTATTGTGAGTACACATAGCTATGTCCAACGTTTTCATCTTCATGTTTTTAGATTTATTCGTTTAAATTCTAAAGTTTGGTTTGGAAGATGATTTTTGCAGTATTGATCTTTATGGTTTTATATATTGCAAAATGTTATGGGATATGTGTGTTTTCGTCCGTGAATTATTATTGTCCCATATATTGTCAAAAGTTATCTCGTTTATATGTCGATATGCATGTATTGGTACAAGATTGATGAACTTTTGACAAACAAAAGTTAAGCCTATTATATCATTTATCGATGGAAGATAGGTTAAAATCTTTTGTTTACAAGGATTATGTCTATTATATGTCATTGCGCAAATAGTGATGGAAAATAGAATGAATCCTTGTATATTCCGCAGTATTGATCTTCTATGATCCATATTTTATGTATATATTGTGCGGCTCCATAAGTCTTCTTGTGTGAGCATTTCCAACTAGACTAATCATAGATTCGTTTGTGGTTATTTTGGTTTTGTATTCCGATTAAATTAATCATGAGTTCTCTTGTGGTTAATTTAATTGAGAATTTTGGATACAAAATCATTTTGTGGTTTTTGATGTCCAAAGAAATCCTTCTTTTCTCGTAAAAGTAAGGTCGCTCTTGTTGTTCTTTTGGGAATGACATCAAATGGGGGAGAGTGCTTTTGAACTTGCGCTTAATTTCCATATCTTTGTGGGGTGTGCGGCTGTGGAATATCTGAGGAGTTATCTTGTATCTTCATAAACTCCGTGATGAATGCATTTAGCTTCGGCTTTATGATTGCATCTAAACAAAGTTGATACGTACTTTTCTTTGGTCTTGAAGTATCTCCATGAAAATTTTCATTAGGATCCCTTTTTCATACCTTTGCCAACTTTATTGACAAAAGTGGGAGAATTAAGATGTAGTTCACACTACAAATACATATGGTTTTCGGATCATTATGTAAGGGGGAGGAGGGGGAGGGGGTTTCGTGTTGAGACGAAGTATTGACTAAGGGGGAGTGATACATATCACCATAGTATTGTTGTCGAAGTTGTGGTATGAGAACTTTGTTGTGTAATAATACTATGACACTGTATAACAATGATCGCGAGCTTTTGTTTTCTCATTGTTATGGCTACGGAACTTCAACAACTATGATGTTGAACTTACAACCTTTGAATCATGGGAGTACTTGGAAAAGACGAAGTTTTCGAGTAATGTTGAAGCGCCAAGGAGATCAAGCATGTGGACATGAAGCTACAAATATTTATTTAATTTGTAATCCATATGTGATGATAGTTTTGTCACTCAAATTGACAAAGGGGGAGATTGTTAGAGCACTGCTCGGTCGAACTCGCATGCGTTGCTATATCAAGCATGTTTGTAAATATTATTGATCAAAACTATATGTCTTGATTTCTAGTATACTTATGACTAAGTCTCGGTTTAGGATAGTTAAGTGCAGTTGAGTTACGGACTCCATGGCGATCATCTTACGAAGACGAAGAAGTACTCGAGGAATGAGTGGAACTTCATCCGACAAAAAGGTATGTGGATACTTGAACTTATCTGTCACTCAAAAGTCTATTCTATCTCCTACTCTTGAGACAAAGTCGTATAAGTATGACAGTTTTCATACATACACATTTGCTATTTCGAGCCGAGTTTACTCGCGTATCTTTTTCTCGAAATATGTGTTGGTGAGATTTTGCTTTAACCATTTTCATCTTTACCCGTGACGCAAGTCATGAAGATGTTTCAATCTTGAATATAGCTTTGATGATGATAGTCATGAATAACGATTGTTATAACATTATAGAAGAATGTTTCAATGATTGAAATGTAGAGTTGAGATTACCAACTATGGATATAAGCATATATAGTATGTTCGCACATTAGTGTATAAATCCATGTGCCGGAAACCAAGTGTGTGCATATGTGTGCATGCGGCATTGGTGAAGGAGACAGGTTGAGTACGCGTACCTGCGGAAGTTTTCATACCGAAAATTTCTACTGAGTTTGTAAGTTTGAAAACTAGTAAACAATTCACCTTAGGTACGCATACCCATACGCGCACCCACGAAAGTTTTCGAACCGAAAATTTCTGCTGAGTTTGTAAACTCAAATCCAGTAGCTAAGGTACGAATACCCGTACGCGTACCCAAGCTGGTTATTTCTCAAATAGGTTTTTCATGAACTTAAAGCAATAAATTATAAGGAATGAAATCTTTGCAAACCATGGCTATATTCTTCATGAATTGATTCAAGTAAATCAAACTGATTTTGTTTCAATTCTGTCTATGAATAAAGACCTAAGCAATTGAATAACTCTTGAACTAGTTCTTATGAGTCATTTGAAGTAGTTATGAGAAAGATGAATACGGTTAATATGAAAGTGCTCATATGGCTAACCATTGGTTAACTATTTGTGAACCAACTAAGTGTACACGTTTAGGTACGGTTACTCAAACCTAAATGAATACATTTTATTTGTGTGTGACAAGCTAAGTTTCGATCTAACGGTTGAAAGATATTTGCTTGGTTGAATTAGGTTTTTCATCTAACGGTGATTATTGAATGCTTTGTTACCAAGGTAACTTAAATTGCAAACCCTGATTTGAAAACTATATAAAGGAGACATCTACCAATTGGAAAAACTAATCCACACACCTCCTATGTGATACTAGTTGGTTTGTCATAGTCGATTCTCCTTTAACCTTAGGTTTCTTCTCGAGACCCTGTAGGTTAACGACTTAAAGACTTCATTGGGATTGTATTGCCATACGAAACCACTTTCTTGTAGTTGAGCGATCTGATCTTCCCATTTTCTATCGTACGAGTTCAATTGAATAATTGAATTGAGATTATATCTCTTTTAGAGCAAGATAAAAAGAAATCACAAACATATTCGTCTCATCGTTTGTGATTCTACAATATCTAGTTTCGCTACCATACGATTTAGATTATTGTGAGGTGATTGAATACTAAGCTGTTCTTTGGGAATATAAGTCGGGGTTATCAATTAGTTCCTGTTCACCTTGATTTATCAAAATCCGGAACAAAACTCATAGGTTTATCTACGGGAGACAGATTTATCTATCATCGTAGACTTCTCTGTGTGATACAGATTTGTTTATTGAAGTCTTCGACTTTGGGTCGTAGCAACTCTTAGTTGTGGGTGAGATCAGCTAAGGGAATCAAGTGCGTAGTATTCTACTGGGATCAGAGACGTAAGGAGCGCAACTGTACCTTGAATCAGTGTGAGATTAATTAGGGTTCAACTACAGTCCAGAACGAAGTTAGTTTGTAGTAGGCTAGTTTCTGTGGCGGCTTAATACAATGGGGCGTTCAATCTGGACTAGGTCCCGGAGTTTTTCTACATTTGCAGTTTCCTTGTTAACAAAAATTCTGGTGTCTGTGTTATTTCTATTTTGTATTATATTTTGTTATATAATTGAAATATCACAGGTTGTGCGTTGAGATCAATCAATTAGAATATCCAACCTTTGGTTGTTGATTTACATTGATTGAAACTTGGATATTGGTCTTGGTACCATCCAAGTTTATCTCTCTAGTATTTGATAAAGACTCGCAGATTTCCATTTGCTTGAGTAAAGATCAAATCGAGAGATAGCGATATTAACTCCTTGATATACTTTTTATTAAGATTGAGTCTGACTGTCTAGTTGATTCTCTTAAAAGTATATTAGAGTTAGTCCATACAGATTGCTAATCGAAATATTGGGTGAGGTTGTTATACCCCCACTTTTTCAATTGGTATCAGAAAAGGAAAACACGTTCAAGACCTTACAAGTGTATGTTTGTATAAATCTGACTCTATGGACAGTAGTGATATCTCTGAATTCGCAAAACCAGTTCAGAACCCTATAGATACTATTCAGAGTTCTGAGACTTCCAATAATTCTCTCATATCTTCTCCTCTGTCAGAAACCGTTGTTGACTGGGAAAATCGCCTAGATGAACAACTGGACGAAATTTCATATGAGAGTGATTCAGACGAGGGACCAGGTATTGATGAAGAAGTCTCACAATTTATCATACTCTTTGATGATATCATAACAAAAAAGGGATCTACTGTCTACCTGGCAGAATATATCTATTTCCTCTCTGTCGCGAAAACAAGAAACTAAAAAAACTCTTTAAAGGATATGATAGTTGTTATGAACTCTTATAATCAATCCTTAAAGATAGAGATGAAGAAGTCCATTCAAAGACTGCTGACTGTGAAAAACTTCAGAAGAGTTTTTATGCGTTGAAATAAAGACTTGCTGAATCTGAGGCAATGTATGACTCTCAACAGAAATATTTTAACGACAGAGGATGTCTTTTTCTTGCCAAAGAAAAACAATTGAAGGATGATCTATCTACAGCTGTCAACAAGGTAAAATCACTAGAAGAGAATCTGAAGAGATTCAACACTAGCTCTACAAAATTATCTTCCATGTTAGGAGCATGTAAAGAACATCGTGATACACGTGGTATGCGCTATAAAGGAATAGACACTCCAAATACTGGGAAGATCAATTTTTTCAGTGGTAATAATAACTTGCTAGGTGAAGAATCACCTATTACAGCTGATGTCCCTGTAAACAAATATAGTCATTCTTCGAGGACATGGAGAAAGAGAGCCATTAAAAACACTACCTTAAACTGCTACTATTGTGGATACAATGGTCATGTTGAACGGAAATGTCGTTTTCGAATAAGGAATGAAAAACTTCATAACATTCTCATATGGATGTCAAAGGAAGTAATCAAGCATGTTTCTCTCCGCACTAAGAACATCATAGTCTCAAATCCAGAAGAGTACTGTGATAAGTCCTTTTTTAATATGTATGATACTAACTCCTTATACGATCTTAGGAGAAAGGATATCATATGGACTACTAAGACATTTGATGTTCCAGTAAAAAGAAAAAGACGTCAAATGAAAAAGAATGGTTCAGTTAAGGAAGGAATATCTTCTATTGGCAAGGATTACGCTGTGACCAAAGTATGAGATTTCGATCACATTCACATCAATAATCATGCCTCAGATTTAAGAACTAGTGTGAATAATCTCAAGCGGAAAATCAAAAAATTAAGGAAGAAAGCATCTTCAGGTATGCCTTGTTCTCCATGTAGTAATTCTTTTGAGATTAATCCTGCTAATTCTCTCTGTGATTCCGAGAAGGAAAATGATGATGAGCTACATGCTCTTTCTACAACTTGACCAGTTTTTACTGTGCATTCTCGTTCCAATCTTATGAGGATGCACATAAAAGTCAAGATGCAACTCGTCTTGACAAAAATGGTTGTTGTATTTTTCGTTTGGTTCTATAAATTAAGTCCTTCTAAGTAGAATTCTACTCTAGCCTTCTCTTCATAATAAAGTTTAGTTGATCCATAAGAACTTTTGAAAAAACCATGACTTGTTAAGTCACTGAACCTTTCAGTGCTCTTTCTTTTGATCTAAAGATCCTTGTCAAAGTCTTTCATAAGACCCGCTTTCCTAGACAGTCTGTGAACCTGGTTTATAACTGTGATCGTTTACATACCTGGCCCATTACCGACTTTTCTTCGTGAACTCTTAGCGTTTTCCTATGTGTATATATATCATGAAGTTTTTGTTGGTATGTATTAGTTCGGTAATGGAAATAGTCTCCGGAGATAATGGTGCGAACTATGGAAGGGTGCAAGAATGAAGTTGAGATCGAAAGAAACAAGTTTGCTGAGTTTTATGAGAACCCTGTTCTTATAAATTGCTATCATGTAATTGATCATGTAGACAAGCAACCAGTTCAATTGTCACAACAACTGGTTGGAAATCTTCTCCAAGATTTTAAGGTCCTAAAAGCTCAGTTCGTGACTGCTAAAAAGAATCTCGAGTTCGTGAGGATCAAGCTGAAGGAAGCCAATGAGGAACTTGTTTGTGTTCGAAATCTTATAGCACAACTTGGATAACTGATTTATTTTGTCTAGTAAAACTTCTTAAAATAATTTTCTTCTTTTTTTTGTTTAAGGACAACTAGGGTTTCGAATAGGCATTATTGTGAGTATACATAGCTATGTCCAACGTTTTCATCTTCATGTTTTTAGATTTATTTGTTTAAATTCTAAAGTTTGGTTTGGAAGATGATTTTTTCAGTATTGATATTTATGGTTTTATATATTGCAAAGTGTTATGGTATATGTGTATTTTCGTCCGTGAACTATTATTATCCCATATATTGTCAAAAGTTATCTCGTTTATATGTCAATATGCATGTATTGATAAAAGATCGGTGAACTTTTGACAAACAAAAGTTAAGCCTATTATGTCATTTATTGATGGAAGATAGGTTAAAATCTTTTGTTTACAAGGATTATGTCTATTATATGTCATTGTGCAAATAGTGATGGAAAATAGAATGAATCCTTGTATATTCCGCAGTATTGATCTTCTCTTATCCATATTTTGTGTATATACTGTGCGGCTCTATAAGTCTTCTTGTGTGAGCATTTCCAACTAGACAAATCATAGATTCATTTGTGGTTATTTTGGTTATGTATTCCGATCAAATTAATCATGAGTTCTCTTGTGGTTAGTTTAGTTAAGAATTTGGGATACAAAGTCATTTTGTGGTTTTTGGTGTCCAAAGAAATCATTCTTTTCTCGTAAAAGTAAGGTCGCTCTTGTTGTTCTTTCGAGAATGACATCAAATGGGGGAGAGTTCTTTTGAACTTGCGCTTAATTTCCATATCTTTGTGGGGAGTGCGGCTGTGGAATATTTGAGGAGTTATCTTGTATCTTCATAAACTCCGTGATGAATGCATTTAGCTTCGGATTTATGATTGCATATAAACAAAGTTGATATGTACATTTCTTTGGTCTTGAAGTGTCTCCATTAAAATTTTCATTAGGATCCCGTTTTCGTACTTTTGCCAATTTTATTGACAAAAGGGGGGAGAATTAATATGTCGTTCACACTATAAATATATATGGTTTTCGGATCATTATGTAACGGGGGGTGGTTTTCGTGTTGAGACGAAGTATTGACTAAGGGGGAGTGATACATGTCACCATAGTATTGTTGTCGAAGTTGTGATACGAGAACTTTGATGTTGTGTAATAATACTATGACATTCTATAACAATGATCGAGAGATTTTGTTTTCTCATTGTTATGGCTACGGAACTTCAACAACTATGATGCTGAACTTACAACCTTTGGAATCATGGGAGTACTTGAAAAAGACGAAGTTTTCGAGTAATAATGAAGCGCCAAGGAGATCAAGCATGTGGACGTGAAGCTACAAAGTTTTATCTATTTTGTAATCCATATGTATTGATAGTTTTGTCACTAAAATTTACAATGCGTTGCTATATCAAACATGTTTTTCAATATTAGTGATCAAAAATATATGTCTTGATTTCTAGTTTACTTACGACTAAGTCTCGGTCAAGGATAGTTAAGTGCAGTTGAGCTACAAACTCCATGGCGATCATCTTACGAAGACGAAGAAGTACTCGAGGAATAAGTGGAACTTCATCCGACACTAAGGTATGTGGAGACTTGAACTTATCTTTTACTCAAAAGTATATTCTATCTCATACTCTTGAGACAAAGTCGTACAAGTATGATAGTTTTCATACATACACATTTGCTATTTCGAGCCGAATTTACTCGCGTATCTTTTTCTCGAAATATGTGTTGGTGATCTTTTTCTTTAACCATTTTCATCTTTACCCGTGACGCAAGTCATGAAGATGTTTCAATCTTGAAAATAACTTTGATGACGATAGTCATGAATAACGATTGTTATAACATTATAGAAGAATTTTTCAACGATTGAAATGTAGAGTTGAGATTACCAACTATGGATATAAGCATATATAGTATGTTCGCACATTAGTGTATAAATCCATGTGCCGGAAACCAAGTGTGTGCATGTGGCATTGGTGAAGAAGACAGGTTGAGTACGCGTACCTGCGGAAGTTTTCATACCGAAAATTTCTGCTGAGTTTGTAAGTTTGCAAACAAGTAAACCAATCACCTTAGGTACACATACCCCTACGCGCACCCATGGAAGTTTTCGAACCGAAAATTTCTGTTGAGTTTGTAAAATAAAATCCGGTAGATAAGGTACGCGTACCCAAGCTGGTTATTTCTCAAATCGGTTGTTCATGAACTTAAAAAAATAAATTATAAGGAAAGAAATCTTTGCAAACCGTGGATATATTCTTCATGAATTGATTCAAGTGAATCAAACCGATTTTGTTTCAATTGTGTCTATGAATAAAGACCTAAGACATTGAACAACTCTTGAACTAGTTTTTATGAGTCATTTGAACTAGTTATGAGAAAGATGAATACGGTTAATATAAAAGTACTCATATGGCTAACTATTGGTTAACTATTTGTGAACCAACTAAGTGTACACGTTTAGGCACGGTTACTCAAACCTAAATGAATACATTTTATTTGTGTATGACAAGCTAAGTTTCGATCTAACGGTTGAAAGATATTAGCTTGGTTGAATCAGGTTTTTCATCTAATGGTGATTATTAAATGCTTCGTTACCAAGGTAACTTAGATTGCAAACCCTAATTTGAAAACTATATAAAGGTGACATCTAGCAACTGGAAAACTAATCCCCACACCTCCTGTGTGATACTAGTTGGTTTTGCTAGATTCGATTCTCCTTCAACCTTAGGTTTCTTCTCGAGACCTTATAGGTTAACGACTGAAAGACTTCATTGGGATTGTGAAGCCAGACGAAACTACTTTCTTTAGTTGAGCGATCTGATCTTGCCATTTTCTATCGTACGAGTTCAATTGAATACTTGACTTGAGATTATATCTCTGATAGGGCAAGATAAAAAGAAATCACAAACATCTTCGTCTCATCGTTTGTGATTCCACAATATCTGGTTTCGCTACCATACGATTTAGATTATTGTGAGGTGATTGAATACTAGGTTGTTCTTCGGGAATATAAGTCCGGGTTATTAATTAATTCATGTTCACCTTGATTTATCAAAATATGTAACAAAACTCATAGGTTTATCTGCGGGAGACAGATTTATCTATCATTGTGGACTTTTCTGTGTGATACAGATTTGTTTATTGAGGTCTTCGACTTTGGGTCGTAGAAACTCTTAGTTGTGGGTGAGATCAGCTAAGGGAATCAAGTGCGTAGTATCCTGCTGGGATCAGAGACGTAAGGAGCGCAACTGTACCTTGAATCAGTGTGAGATTTATTAGGGTTCAACTACAGTCCATGACGAAGTTAGTTTGTAGTACGCTAGTGTCTGTAGAGGCTTAATACAGTGTGGTGTTCAATCTGGACTAGGTCCCGAGGTTTTTCTGCATTTGCGGTTTCCTCGTTAACAAAACTTCTGGTGTCTGTGTTATTTCTATTCCACCTTATATTTTGTTATATAATTGAAATATCACAGGTTGTGCGTTGAGATTAATCAATTAGAATATCCAACCTTTGGTTGTTGATTTACATTGATTGACACTTGGAAATTGGTCTTTGGTACCATCCAAGTTTATGTCTCTAGTATTTAATAAATACTCGCAGATTTCCATTTTCTTGAGTAAAGATCACATCGAGAGATAGAGATATTAACTCCTTGATATACTTTTTATTAAGATTGAGTCTGACTGTCTAGTTGATTCTCTTAAAAGTATATTAAAGTTAGTCCATACAGATTGCTAATTGAAATATTGGGTGATGTTGTTGTACCCCCGCTTTTTTAGAAAGGGTGATGTTGACTTCAGAGCAAAAGCTCTCATACTAGCACTACTAACCATTTGGGGTTTCTTGTTAGTATTGAATGTCTTTTAATAGATGACACATTTTTAATAGCTCTTTTCTGAAAATCACTAGCAACTTTTAGTCTTCTCTTTAAGGACAAACACACATGTTGAAAGTGATTGTGAGAACCACAAAACAAACATGTACCAACATCATCAACCTTGTTCGAAGAGTTCTGACCACTGTCAGATTTCATAAAGCCTAGACCTTGCTTGTCACCTGACAAACGATAATTCTTCAAGGAAGAATTAGAGTTGTCATTTAAATCCTTTGAAAAAGACTTTACGGGCTTCAAATCCTTAAGCTTTGCAATTTCTGCAGCAAGATCAGAATTAATCTGGATTTGTTTACCTAACTTTTTCTGGAACTCAACAACATCTTCAGAGCAATCTTGAGAATTAGGTTTTTTGATATAACTTTCGCAATGAGATCCATCAATTTCCTTTATCCATCGAAATTTTTCGAGACACGAGAACTTGATGATTTTTTTTAAATCAGGATTCTCAACCTTTTCGATGGTTTCTAGAACACACTCGATGTTGAGTTTATCCATTTCTGGTGAATTTTCAGAGACAATATCGTCCATATCAGATCTCTACAAACACAGACTTATGAGGTTTTTAATGTGTTTTCCTGCTCTGATACCTATTGAAAATGCTGGGATCAAACAACCACACCCAAAAATTCGTTTGGCAATATGAGAGGACGTACTCCAATATAATTTCTAGAGAATCAACTAGACAGTAAGACTCAATCTAGAGTAAAGTATATCAAAGAGTTTAATATCTCTAACTCTTAATTCAATCCGCAATCAACAAATAGCAATATACGAGCCCGGTTGAATAAGAGGAGTAACTTGAACGGTACCAAAGACCAATGTTCAAGTGTCAATCAATGTAAATCAACAACTCAAGGTTGGATATTCTAATTGATTGATCTTAACGCACAACCTGTGATATTTCAATTATATAACAAAATATAATGTGGAAAAGAAATAACACAGACACCAGAATTTTGTTAACGAGGAAACCGCAAATGCAGAAAAACCTTGGGACCTAATCCAGATTGAACACCACACTGTATTAAGCCACTACAGACACTAGTCTTCTACCAATTAACTTCGGACTGGACTGTAGTTGAACCGTGATCAATCTCACACTGATTCAAGGTACAGTTGCGCTCCTTACGTCTCTGATCCCAGCAGGATACTACGCACTTGATTCCCTTAGTTGATCTTACCCACAATCAAGAGTTGCTACGACCCAAAGTAGAAGAAATGATAAAAAAATCTGTCTCACACAGAAAAGTCTATAGGATTGGATAAATCTGTCTTCCACAGAAATACCCAAGAGTTTTTGTTCCGTCTTTTGATAAATCAAGGTGCACAGGAACCAATTGATAACCCGGACTTATATTCCCGAAGAACATCCTAGAATTATCAATCACCTCATAATAAACTTAATCGACTAGCGAAACAAGTTATTGTGGAATCATAAACGATGAGACGAAGGTGTTTGTGATTACTTTTCTATCTTTCCTATCGGAGATATAAAATCTCGAGCCAAATATTTCAATTGTACTCAACACGATAGAAACATCAAGATCAGATCATGCAACTTCAAAGATAATAGTTGGGTCTGGCTTCACAATCCCAATAAAGTCTTCAAGTTGTTAACCTACAGGTCGAGAAGAAACCTAAGGTTAAAGGAGAATCGACTCTAGTTCACTAGTAACATACAGGAGTGTGGGGATTAGGTTTCCCAGTTGCTAGAGTTCTCCTTTATATAGTTTTCAAATCAGGGTTTGCAATCCAAGTTACCTTGGTAACAAAGCATTCAATATTCACAGTTAGATGAAAAACCTGATTCAACCAAGCTAATATCTTTCAACCGTTAGATCGAACTTAGCTTGTGACACACAAATGAAATGTACCCTCATTTAGGTTTATGTAACCGTACCTAAAAGTGTACACCATGTTGGTTCACAAATAGTTAACCAAGGTTAGCCATATGATTACTCTCATATCAACCTTATTCATCTCAACCATAACTAGTTCAAATGACTCAAATGAAACTAGTTAAAGAGTTTTTCAATTGCTATAGAAAACACAATTGAAACCAAATCGGTTTCATTCACTTGAATAAATCATGAACATTGTAGGCATGGTTTGCAAAGATTGCATTCTTTATGATTTAAATGTTTAAGTCCATGAACTGACCGATTTGACAAAGTAACCAGCTTAAGTATGCGTACGGGTATACGTACTTAAACAACCAGATTTGAGTTTTTTTAGTTTCCAAACTCAGCAGAAATTTTCGGTTCGAAAACTTCCGCCAGTATGCGATGGGTACGCATACTTTTTTTTTTTTTTGCTGAATCACATTTTTTTATTGAATTGAATAACAAAAGGAATACACCAAGTTTACAACAAAAGTAAATAAGAAAAAGCAAGAAAGGCAAAACTACAAATTGCAGAACTAAAAGCTAAGTAGAATTACAAAGTTATGGCTTGAGATGAGATATTCTGGAGCTCAAATTGAAGAAATGTATAATTTGGGAATCATAGTTATGAGCCCATCTTTTACCTTTCATTCTGACAATCCCTTCATGGAACACTTGGAGAATTCTGCTTTTGAAGAGATGTATGTGAAATTTTGCATTGTCAAATAGAATTGAGTTCTTTTGGAACCATAGTTCTTTCATTCTAGCACAAGCAGCCGTGAACCAAATCTCTTTAGTCAATGTACTTTGATTATCTGCTTCTTTACATATATCTGAAAATGATAATGGTCTTGGAAATGCAAAGATTTAACATAACCAATTCCAGATCTGAACACTAAAAGCACAAGTCCACAGGGTATGCTCCATGTTGTCTTGTTCTGCTATACGCACACAACATCTGGAAGGAATTTCATAGCCTTCATTTCTCATTGTTTCATCATCAATATAAACACCCTGTAATAGCTTCCATATATTGCAAGCAATAGAGGGATGTAAAAAAGGTTTCCAAATAAAAGAAGGTCATACTAATTGCTGTTGTTTGAATCTTAGTTTTTCCACTGCCATTGTTGTTGTGAAGACACCATTTGCACTTCCATTCCATGTCATACTATCAGCACCACCATCAATTGCAGGCATGTTACTAAGAACAAAAACAGATTGCAGCTCAGAGGCAATTTCCCATTGATTACTTTTTATAAGCTCTTTTACTTTCATCTGCAGATTATTTTTGACTACTTCAGAGTATCCAATATCATTTATCATGAGAACTGTTTCATACCATGTATCAAACCAAACTGATATATTGGTACCGTCACCTACATTCCATCTTATATCTTCTTTTAAAGTAGACCAAGCCCATTTAAGACCAGAATAAACAGAAGACTGTTTCCAGTTCTCAAATCATTGACCTTGTTTATTTTTGAATTTAGCAGCAAAGAATAGAGCCCATTCATCTTAAGAATTTACCATCTTCCACATTATTTTCATGAGAAAAGTCTTGTTTATAACTTCCAATCTTCTGATACTAAGACCCCCTTCATTGTAAGGTGTACAAACCTTTTTCCAAGATAATGTTTTGTGTTTTCTAACTTCACTGTTGCTAGACCATAAGAAGTTTCTGATAAGCTATTCATAAATTTTGATGACTGAAGCAGGCCATCTATAAACAATCATATTGTATAATGGAATACTGCATAACCCTGATTTTATAAGTTCCAATCTTTCATCAAAAGATAGCAGTTTACCTTTCCATTTAGATAATCTGTGTTGAATCATTTCTACTACAGGCCCAACCATTGATGAAGTGACTCTTGCAAGAGCTAAAAGTACTCTTAAGTATTTATCAGGAAATTTTTATAATTCCATATTCACCATCTCACATATTTGCTGCTTCCTGGCTGAAGTGACACCATCTATGAAACACTTACTTTTATCTTTGTTGATTAACTGACCTGAGATGGCTTGGTATTCATCAAGTAAAGTAAATAAATTGTTTAAAGATTTCTTAACACCATTGCAAAATATAAACACATCATCTGCAAAGAAGAGGTGAGTTGGATGGATACCATTCTTAACCACCATTGGAAGTATTTTTCCTTGATTCACTAAATGAGAAATGTTCCTGCTTAGAATATCTTCCATTATAACAAAAAGAATAGGTGATAATGGATCAACCTGCTTTAAACCTCTTCCCATTGAAAAAAATCCACAAGGGACACCATTTACAAGAAATGACATTTTTGTTGATTCAAATAATGTTAACAGCCAATCACACTATGATGAAGAAAACCCATATTTCAGCAAAACTTGATAGAGGAACTTCCAACTTACAGAATCATAAGCCTGAGAGATATCAAGCTTGAAGGCTACATTTCCTCCTCTTCTTTTCTTTTTCATTTCATTTACCATTTCTGAAGAAAGCAATATCTGTTCATGAATACTCCTACCCTTGATGTAAGCTGCTTGTTGAGGAGATATCAATTTCACCATCAGATAATTCATTCTTGTTGTAATTATTTTAGTAAAGATTTTGAATAACACATTGCTTAAACCAACAGGCCTAAACTGGTTTGCCTTTTTTGCTCCTTGACATTTTGGAAGAAGAACTAGAAAATTAGAATTTTTCCCTTTTGGAATGTATCTTCTCTTCCAACAAAATTGAATTGCTGTCACTAAACTAACACAAATAATTTCCCAACAAGTTCTGTAGAAAATACCAGAAAAACTATCAGGTCCAGGAGAGCTTTCTGGATCCATTTGAAAAATGATGTTTTTTATCTCTTCATGGCTTGGTAATGCATCCAACATTGCTTGACATACTTAACATGTCTCTTTCACCAATTTCGTATACACACATATGCATACACTTGGCTCCAGGTTTATGGATTTATACACTAATGTGCGAACACACTATATATGCTTATATCCAAACATGGTTACATTCTCAACTCTTTATTTCAATCATTGAAACATTCTTCTATAATGACAATAGCCGTTTTCACACACTATTAGCATCAGAGCAATTTTCAAGATATTGAAATAATCATTATCGAAACATTCCAAGCCTACATCAAATGATTGTATCACACAAACCATGTAAGATGTTACTCGGCAATTTTCTCATGATATAAGATGAACTTGGTCGAAGCGAAAGCTTACCAACATATATTTCGATAAATATGTAAGCGAGATATACTCAGCTCAAAATCTCAGATGTGTATAAAGAAAACTATATCTTAACACGACTTATGTCTCAATATAGGAGATAGTAGAAATAAACTTTCCAAGTGATATATGAGTTCAAGTCTCCACATACCTTTTGTCGAAGAAGTTCCACAAGCTCCCCTTAGTATTCTTCGTCTTCAAATGATGAACTCTGTGAAATCTAAGCTAAACTACACTATCTATGTCCTAGTCCGAGACATCTATAAATAGGCTAGAAATCAAGACTTATAGTTTTGATCATTAATATTGACAAACATGCTTGAGTTCGACCGAGCAGTGCTCTAACAAGATTCAAGCTAAGTCTTCTTAGAAATAAAGCAATCAATCTCCACTGTTAGATGGTCTTATCTTGTTACTCACAAATGAAATATACTTATATTTAGATATAGGTAGCCATAACTAATCGTGTATATTGAGTTGGCTCTATAACAGTTAACCAAAGTTAGCCATATGAACACTTTTGTCTTAACCATATTCATCTAACACTTCTATATCAAATATGATGATCAATAAATCATGAAAGATAATCAACTGAATCTAATTGTGTTTCAAATAAAGTTGTTCAATTTTTCACTATCTCATAGAAATATATATGAACTAACTGAAAAAAATAGAATTGATTAGTATTCGTACAAAGTACTTATACAAAAATTTATTCATGAACATTAAGCCACGGTTTGAAAAGATTGCATTCCTTAATTCATAAATGTTTTACTTCATGAGTATGAGAATCTACATTACCGATTTTAGAACTTAACCACTGTGTTCGCGAAACCAGGTATGCGAACAACAGCTCCTGACCTTGGCCTGTCAAGCCGTTCGCAAACATCCGTCCCGGACCCAACTCAAGTAAAACCGTTCGCATACAAGGTACGCAAACAAGGATCCCGGACCTGAATCATTACAAAACAGTTCGCATACTAGGTATGCATACCGTGTTGCATCCGGACATGGGTAATTGTTCTAATCTCTTATTTCAATCATTGAAACATCCTTAGAAGACGACAATGGTAGTCTCACATATACCATTAGCTTCAAGTAATTTTCAAGTGAACGAATGATCAATACGAAACTTCCCAAGTTAACATCAGATGACTGTCTCACACAAATCATGTAAGATGTTCAAGGTAATTTTCACATGATCATCTTTTGACTTAATATGTAGTTTCCAACAAATAAATTGTCTCCAACTAAACTCGTCAAGAATATGATGAACATAGTTAAAGCAAAAAGCTTCCAACACATATTTCGAGAAATATATAAGCGATATAAACTCGACTCGAAATATCAAATATGTATAGTGTAAAAGTCTATATATCTATAAGACTTAGTCTCATTAGAAGATAGAATATAATAGACTTATGAGTGATAGATAAGTTTTAGTCTCTACATACCTTTTGTTGATGAAGTTCCTCTAAGATCCTCAGTAGATATTTGTCTTCAATTGGTGAATGTCGTGAAGTCTAAAGCTCAACTACACATTTTATCTTAATCCGAGACATAGCTATAAGTAGACTAGAAATCAAGTATATAATTTTGATCAACTAAACTTGACAAACAAGCTTGAGATAGCAACACTTACGAGTTCGAATGAGCAGCGCTCTAACACATCTACAAACCCCACGAATAGGACGATAACATCAACAAACATCTTAGTGGGATGACTCAAACCTTATTTGTATTGGATCAAAACCAATACGGATGGGGAAGATCGAGGACACCCTGGAATAACATGGATAGGTATTATATACAGAAAAAAAAAAGCAACCATCAAAATTTTAACGATTTTGCAACCACCACTGCTCTCATAACCGAAACCCGGGCCATGTTCATCACATCAAAAACTACGAAAAAACGAGGGTGTCCATAAGTACAATTCGAAATGGACTCAGAAAATCTAATAAGATTTCCAACCTCAAATACAAAGCCACCTCGATACATATCCAAGATAATAGCTAAAATCATACTAAAATTGGCATACATCCCAAAATGCACCATCAGACACATCTACAGAAAATAAAATCAGGTGGCGGATATGGATTGCCGAATCAGGCCGTAGATGACAGTTTATTAGGAAATTTCACATCAATAATACAGGACCACAAAATTTCCTGTGTGCAAGTTTTATCGTAATGGATGACTTTATTGTACAACGTACCACGCATAATTTTAATATATATAATGTTAAATAAATAATATTATGCTTAAAAAAAATGGCTGACACAAGGGACTGGGCTACAGCCTCAAGGCCCGTCCCTATGAGCCCTCCTTGGTTAACTTCCCGAGTAGAAGTACATGCCGTCTCCATGTTTGTTTCCTCATTCTTGTCCATTTACTCGTACCTAGTTGATATCCCCTCATCTTCATCAAGAAATTATCTGAGAATGTCATTTGTTCGGATTTCAAGGTATTTTAGGTCACACAATTCTCCTTTAAAAGAGATTCCCATCATCTTCCCAAATCGTCACCTAGTCATATCAAGATGATTTTATTAGATGACTGAAAGTCGGTGGTGTTCAGTGAAGGTTTTAGGGTTAGAAATGCATCATCTCTTTTAATTTCAGTTCCAAATTGGATAATCATGAGCGACATTGATACTTATTATTTGAAGACTAAAAATCTCCCTACACCAGCAGAGATGTTTCAACAACCTTTGCTATTCATACCTCGTGATGACTCGGAGTATAAATTCCTAATCACGCAGCAGCAGCAGCAGCAGCAGCAGCAGATGTATGAAATACATCCAAGGGTGGCTATGACTAACCAAAGTGAATATATATATATATATATATATATATATATATATATATATATATATATATATATATATATATATATATATATATATATATATATACCAGGTGATTTAGACACGTTATAAGTAGATGGGAATATATTCGGTTATGCAGATGGAATCTTCACTGGTGAAGTAACTCGTCAGGCACATCAGTCTGTTACAGCTAACTTGAGTATTCTGAGGACATGGTGCAGGAGAATGAAAATGAACATGGCTTGGATGCCCTTTCTAATGATATAGAATGCTAGATGTTATGAAGTGGTGAAGGATAACTCAAGACAGTAGTGTAGGATAACATTCTTTTACTGTTATCACTCGTGTGCTTTTCACACTTCTATTCTCCGTACACTTTTCTTATCCGTTAATTCTTGTCCACTCGTTGTATTGTCAGACTGTCATCAATGTCGTATATAAACACTGATACAAGTTATCTCTGTGTATCAAGAATCATTTCTTTTTGTTTGTGTAAGAACTCCATTAACCTAATTCAAGGTTATTATGGTATCAGACTCAGAGTTCATGATACTCTGAGGGTGTTTTTGATCCAATCTTTCCGCTGCAGATCGTGTCCAATCTGTTCATCTGCTAGTGAAGATCTTCAATCAAGTTTTATGATTATTCTTGCTTTTATTCTCAGGTTCTTGATCTTTTATCTCAATTATTTTGAGTTTTTCATCATTTTCTTTCATGAATTTCTAGATCTGATATGGATCATATTCTTATTTCAACTTTTCCTCTCAACACCATAGCAAACATCATTCCACTCAATCTTAAAGATGATAATTTTCTAACCTGGAAATTTCTGATGTTACCTTTATTTTGAAAATTTCAAGTTCTCAAATATGTTGATGGAACATTTCCATGTCCTCTGATATATATCAATCGCACAAGAGCAACTGATGATGTGATTAATCATCAATACTCAATTTGACAAGCTGGGGATTCTACAATAATTCTATGGATTCAGTCGACCATTTTTGATTCAGTTATTTGTTATGTTGCTGGTGCTGACACTTCAGCTGGTTTATGGAAAGAAATTAATGCTCGATAAGTTCAAACTTCTGCAACACATGCTATTCGGTTGGGAACCAAACTTCAAACATTGAAGATGACTAGATCTGTTTCTACTTTTCTTGTTGAGATCAAGAAGATTTAAGATCAGCTTGCTGCTGCTGGTTGTTTCAACCATTTACAACAAAAGAGTTGCATAATTTGATTCTTAGTGAAGATATTGTTATTTCGACAAATAGATCTGCTTATGAAGCAAAAGCTTTTGCTGTTAACACACACTACTATCCTAGAAGTGGATTTACAGGTGGTAACTTTTCAAGAGGTAATTTCAAAAGGCAGTAGAGGAGGTTATAGAGGTAGAAGATTTCCTAATCCTGCTATCTTTTTAAGTAGTGGTTCTGGTAGAGGTTATAGTCATCCTGGTGAATATCCATGTCAGATGTGCAACATCAAAGGTCATCTAGCACCAACTTGCACTCAAAGATTGAACTTTTGTTATCAAGGAAGACAGTCACCCTCCAACCTTAGTGCAATGCTGGCTGCTGCAGACATTTTTAATGATGAATGGTATGTTGATAGTGGTGCTAATTAACACATTACTTCATATCCAGCTTCACTTATTGAATCAACTCCATTTGAAGGTTCCGAGGAGATAACTACTGCTAATGGTCAAGTTATGCCTATTACACATTTAGGTACTTCTAGTAAACATGCTAATGATCAATCCTTTAATCTAAATAATATCCTACTTGTCTCAAATGCATCTCATAATCTACTTTATGTGCACAAATTCACCTCTGGCAATAATTGTGAGATAACTTTCTCTTCCAATGGTTTTACTGTGAAGGAATTGAACTCTGGGAGGATTCTTTTGCAAGGGCCACATAAAAATGGTCTCTACCCTATCAAATTCACTTCAACTACTCAAGCTCTATCATCTCAAGCTCCTGACATTCTCACACTTCATAGGATACTTAGCCATCCATCTTTTCAAACAATCCAGAAACTCAAACAACAACTCAACCTTTGCAAGCTATATAGCAAACCTTTCTTTTCTAGTGAATGTAAAGCTTGTAGAAGTCAGAAATTACCATTTCAAATGTCTTGTAACTTAGCTTCTCAGCCTTTAGAATTGTTACATATGGATCTTTGGGGTCCTTTTTCAGTTGACTCTATTTCAAGGTCTTACTACTATGTAAACATTATAGATGATTACTCTAAATTTTATTGTATTTTTCCCTTGATCAATAAATCTGACTTCAAATATGCTTTCATTTAATTTTTTGCTTATGTTGAAAATTTTTCTCACTTCCTGTAAATGCATTAGAACTGATGGAGGAGGAGAGTTTGTTAATACTTTACTTGCACAATATCTTTTATCCAAAAACATCTTTCATGAGATGACTTGTCCTCATACTCCTGAACAAAATGGAGTTCTTGAAGTTAAACATAAGCACATACTAGGAGTTTCTAGAGCTCTTCTCAAATAATCTGTACTTCCATTCAAATTTTGGGTTGATGTTTTTACAGCTAACTATCTTATTAATAGACTTCCTGCAAAGTCAATTGGTTTTGTTTCTCCATTTGAATTCTTGTTTCAAAAAATGCCAGATTATTCTTTCCTTAAAGTTTTCGGTTGTGCTTGTTATCCATGGTTAAAACTTTACACCAAAACTAAACTTGAACCTAGAAGCAAACAATGTGTATTTCTAGGTTACAGTCAATCTCATAAGGGCTATAGGTGTCTTGATACAACAACTGGTAAACTCTATGTTTCTAGACATGTTCAGTTTAATGAGTCTATATTTCCAGGTCAATTATTGACTTCATCTACTTTAGTCAACTTAGATACTCCATTGAGGATTTATATTTCACACCACCTACTCCTATCAGTAATAATCCTACATCTGTTTCTTCTGATAATGCTCCTACATCTGTCTCTATTGATGATGTAATATTTATAGTGATAAGAAAAGTGGTTCGTTTAAAGACTTGTGAAGATTTGTTTTAGACTTAAAATAAAAACTCAAGATGAAGTTGTTTTCAAGATTTTAAAAGCACTGAGACTCGGATTCCACCAATCTCCAATTTCTATGTGATTTAATCTAATCAATATTTATGCAACTCTTTACGTTTAAAGTGATTCTAATAATTTCACCTAGACAAGTAAATTCTCAAAACAATAGTTGTAAATCGAAAGCACGGACCATCAAAAGACTAACTTAAGCATGACCCGTCAATTGAGAACACAACCACTTAATTAGAATCATATATTCAATTTCAGTTCAGTGCAAATAATCATAAAAGATATTGTAAAAATTAATTAAATAGAAATTACCACATAGTAATTGGGAAAATGGCATCCTCTTGTCGCCTCAGCAAAAGGGTTTAGCTCCTTATATCAAGAACATACTCAAAATATTTATTCATGGCTCCAAAGTGTTTGAAGAGAGTGAAAATACAAGAAAAAGATAAAACATATCAACTGCAACGTGTATAAGTGTTACAGACTGACTGTTACAAAGGATTACAGAGAATATAAGACTGCCTCCTAAATGATACTTCTCTGCTGCAGTAACTAAACTAAACCTCTCTGCGACTGTCCAACTGGGTCTTATGTTCTTCACCTTCGTCTTCTTCCCTGAAAGTGCAGAAACAATTCTGCAACTTTCTTTCTCCGAGCAGAGACCTCTGTTGTCTCTCCCTAATCTTCCGTATCAACCCCAAACTCTCGATCTGTTTTTTTATGAAACTCACCAAAGCTCTTTTATACACCATAGGACCCCTAAAACCTCGAGTCAATCTTTGGAATATTTTTTCTCTTCCGTTTAAAAAAACAAGCTACGAGATTTCTTCCCTCTTTTATTTCTTTACGCGCTTGTTGACTCCTCAAACCTTCCAAACTCGATATACTCTAATATTAGGCGAATATCTTCTTCATTCCTTCACGTAACTTCCCAATATAGATACAGAGAAATCACTGAAATAATATAGCTTCCCTGTTTAACGAGAAAAGCTTAGAAACTTCTTTTTGTTCGATTCTGGAGCACATACCTATCTCGTACAATCATCACATGCTCAATCCATGCCTTTCCCATGAAAATATCCAATAAACTCGATTGAAAATCCCAACAGAGAGCTATGCAATATCCTCCACCTCTGTTTCGCTTCACATCAATAATCCAGCCCATTATGATCGATCCAAGCAATCATACCATCCCTGTTTGAGATAATCAGGTCCAACCCAATCGAGTTTAGTGATTGAATCTCTTAAAATCACGTCCAATATCTAAACCCAAATCTGTTCTTCACTTGCAACAGTTTCCCGCCAAAACCTGGGATTTGAATTTGGGAAGAAGATGCCCCTTATCCTGCTGCTGGGGTGTGAATAACACTTGGGGTGTCCTGGGTGTAAATAACAAGTAGGTGCCCCTTAGTAATTGAGTTCCCCTTATCCAAATAAGAGGTGTCTTTAGTGATTTCCTCCCACGAGCGCAAATACCACTTTTTGAGCCAATTTTCGCGCAAAAGCTTATTTCTCCAAAAACACCTACAAAAACATAAAATAATCAAATAAGTATAAAAGCGAGCACTAACAATACACATAATTGAGATCAAAATAGACACATAAATGCGTCTATCAACTGACGTATCATCTTATGCTCTTATTTCACCTGCAATGCAACACTCAGTTCCTGTTAATGATCATAGCATGGTTTTAGGGGTAAAAATGGCATACTGAAACCAAAATCTTATTATGCAACTAAACATCCAATATCAGCTTCTTTATTATGTGATATTTCTGTTCCCACTAATGTGAGACAAGCAAAGGCAAGTATAGTGTGGAATCCTGCACTAAAAAGGGAATATAAAGCATTGCAAGATGCTGGCACATGGTCTCTTGTTGAGCCTTCCCAAATTCAAAGTCAAGCAAAATCCAGATGGTACACTAGATAAACACAAAGCAAGACTTGTTGCTAAAGGCTTTCATCAATAAGAAGGACTTGACTTTGCAGATACCTTTAGTCTTGTAGAAAAACCTACAACTATCAGAATTGTTCTTTCAATGGTTGTCCAGTACAATTGGAAAATACATCAGTTGGATGTAAGTAATGCATTTCTTCATGGTGATCTAAAGGAGCAAGTTTTCATGAGTCGGCCACCAGGTTTTGTAGATCTAGATAAACCACATCATGTGTGTTTATTACATAAGTCAATTTATGGTTTGAAAAAGGCACCTATGGCCTGGTATGAGAATCTTAAAAATGTTCTGACTAAATTGTAGTTTCATTCTTCAGTAGCCGATACTTCTTTATTTGTGCACAGACAGGTTGATTAGATTTCAGTAGCATTAGTCTATGTTGATGATATTCTTCTTACAAGCTCAAATGCAATATTTCTTCAAAATGTCATTACTAGTCTTCAACCGAAATTTCCAGTTAAAGACATGGGATATGTTCATTATTTTTTGGGCCTTGAAATGAAGAGAAGTGATTCAGTGTTATTTCTTAGTCAGACTAAATATGCTATTGATATTCTTAAAAGAACAAATATGGAAGGGGCAAAGCCTTACAGCACATCTATTGCAGCAAACTTTAAACTTTCAAAATTAGATGGGGAGTTACTTGAAAATCCAACTGAGTACATGTCTATTATTGGTGATTTGCATTATCTCACTTGGACAGGACCTGAGATATCTTCTGCAGTTAATTTAGTTTGTCAGCATATGCAACATCCCACTACTACTCATCTTGCTGCTGTCAAGAGAATCATCTAAGTTACATAAAAGGGACAATCAGTTACGGAATTGAATTTAGTAAAGGTTCTTCTTTTTTTCTTGAATTTTCTGATGTTGATTGGGAAGGAAATATTGATGATAGAAATTCTACATGAGGTTACTGCATCTTTTTTGGAAACAATCATATCTCTAGGTCATCAAAGAAACAAACAACAGTTGCAAGGAGTTCTACAGAGGCTGAATACAGAACTTTAGCTCATAGTGCTTCTGGAGTTGTTTGGATTTGTTATATGCTAAATGACTTACATTTCTCACTTCCTGCAGTTCCATCTCTTTAACTTCCAATCAACTGGGTTTAAACCCTACAATAGAGACCGCTCTTCACCCTGCAACAGTGAAATACAGAGACTTCTTGTTAACAACTGCTTCCGGTAATGTACAAGATAGTGAAGCTCCAGTACAGCAGTCAAAAATTCCTGCTTATACTCTTGGTGCTATGACGCCAAGCCTGAGACTCTATGCCTTTCTTAGTAAGGAGATGCAAACACTTGTCAGTGCTGATGTTAATTCTCACCCATACAGCAAGTGGTTCAAGGAATATTCTTATAAAAGATTCAAGGTGTGTTGATCATTAGTCTCTGATTTTTTTCCTTGATTCGCCTTTCAAACACTCCTCAAGACTTTAAGAATCATTGATATTATTTGCATAAGGAGCTTATGAGCCTTTTTTACATTTCTCTTCAGGCATCATATCGGGATGCTGAGGAATTGCTTGATAAGCTATGCTACTCTTTGTCCCAGGAAGAGATTCAAGTCATAAAAAGGCTTTATCGTCATGCTATGAGACTTGAAATGGACTTCTTTTATTCTCCGCAGTCTGAGCAAACCCTGATCCTCCCAATATATCCAAAGCTTGATGCTAAGAAGGAACGTCTGATGCTATTTGCGGATTTTGATTTTACCTGTACCAGTGTGGCTTCTTTGGAAATATTAGCGAACATTGAAATATTGAGTGCTCAAAAACCTGATCAGCAACGGCAGGGTGAGGATAGAGATGGACATTCTCAGATTGCATCAATAGATTTGAGGAAGACTTGGGAGCTTCTTTCCCAGCAGTACACTTTGGAGAATGAAAATTTCAAAAAGGAAATTATGCTCGGTAAAAAAGGTATGATCAGACAACAGAATCATGAATTGGCATGTTAAAATTATGTAGAACGTTTTGAACTCCTCAAGTTGTTGTAAACAGAAAGAGAGCAAGTGTTTGCTTACTTTCTTAGATGTCTGACCCTCAAATCTCAACCTTGTGTTTTGTTTTTCTTTTCTTTGCAGCTGATAGTTTTGATTCTTATGGAGGACTCTACAGTGCATTTGAGAAGCTCTCATCTCCTAAGGGGAAGGCAGTTTCAAGAATATTTGATTCTGGTGTACTGAAGGGCATAAGCTTGGAGGACATAAAGCAAGCTGGCAACTGTATGAAACTTCATAATGGTTGCTTGAACTTTTTTGAGAAGGTTAACAACCTGGATGTATCTGTTATTGTAATGTCATGTTGGAGTGGGAATCTAACTAGGTCAGCTCTTTCAGGTACTAAACAAATTCTTACTGTGGGAATTTTTATATATTTATGCACAGATTGCGCTATCATCCAACTTGGCACTTTGCAAGGTCTTGGTCATGAAAGTAGGTCCCAGTATATGCTCCTTAGGTCTAAAACCGTATTCTTGAAGTGTTTTTGCATGGATACTCTTTAAGCGAAAATATTACTGTTTTTTTTCAGGTGGTTTAGACATGTTGGAAGTAGACGGGAATGAGTTCAGTTATGCAGATGGAATATTTACGGGTGAAGTAACTTGTCAGGCACATCAGTCTCCTATGGCTAAAGTTGAATATTTTGAGGACATGGTGGCGAAGAATGCACAGGAACATGTCCGTATTCCCCGTAGTGTTTACATTGGTGACTCAGTTAGTGACTTGTTATGCCTGCTTACAGCTGATATTGGCATTGTGATTGGGTCAAACAAAAGCTTAATTGAGGTGGGAAATCACTATGGTATTACATTTCTACCTCTGTATGCTGGTGTGGTCAAGGAACAGAAAAAACGCTTGGACACTGATGACCCTGTTGTCTGGAAAGGTGGTTTGTGTGGTATCCTTTACACAGTTACCAGTTGGGTCTTGATTTCTTAAACGAGGAACTATGATCTCTCATGACTATATAACTTCTGGAACTCGGCTGTTGGGGTATGTACAGTACAGATGGTGTGTGATGGCGAGTTTTATCAAGGGCCATGAATCGAAGTCCTGAAGACTCTGAGCGATGATGAAGATTTATCTGAACATTGTCTAGTTTTTACATCCGTTTTGTCTATAAATTTTGGTATTTGTTCTCCTTTCGTCTTTGAAATTGTTGCATAACATTGCAGTAATACCATACAGGAGCAAGATTTAATACAGATTTTTGTCTTTGACTTTGGCGTTGACTCAATAAATATTCTGCCCATTTTTAAATTTTGAACTAGGAAGTAAGATCCCTTGGTCCCACAGAATCAAGTATCTAACATCAGCATCAGCAGCACCTGTACTGTGTAGACTGAGTTTAAGCTGTAAAGATGATGCGTCATTTTTTAGGTCCACCTGCACCACAGGATAGTATTGTACTACTGGCCGTACTGAATAATAGTCACTCCCTTGATAAATTTATTGTATGCAACACCCCCCAACTTCTGCAAAGAAATCTGCACAAAAATATTGAATAGGCTGCGGACTCGTCGCTTTTACCTAGTTTTATTCCCAACTCGGATTTCCCCCCGTTTTCTTATGTTTTCAAGGTAGGTTTATTGACGTATTTTTTAAACGTCTGGTTTTGGATTTTTGCGAGTCTGCTGAGCTCAGGCTCTGACAGGCAAAAGAAGAGTGTGAGAGTAACCTTTGAGTTTGTTAAAACTACGAAAGTGCCACTGGCGTATTGTTCTTGCGTTTTTCGTAAATACACATGTTTGTTTTGTCAAATCACGAGCTTGTCTGTTTACATGGTGAGAAAAATGGTGACAAGTGACGGCAGGCTGAGGCGGGCCTGAGACTGATTCATTTCGTGTATGGCTGAAAATTACTGACTCGCTGTTTTTTTGGTGAAAGTCGGTAACAGAGTCCGACTCACTGCTACATACTGTAAAAATAACAGATTTTGCAATTCTCCAACTTACGATTAAATAATGCCAAATTGTTGTTCTTCTTTTGGCAAGGATTGCATTAGGAAGACGTTGAGATCAAAATAGTGTCATGATATTCTTAAATACTATTTAGAGGCATCTGTTTACCGGAACCATAGATATGTATAGTGTAACTCCGTCCTTTTTTTGTTGATATATTGCTGATTTTTCATGAACATAGGCATAGTCCGTTTCAGGTGGATACTCCGTCAAAAAATAATTGGAGATCACTGGAACTCCGATAGATAAGCGGATCTGCAGATCTTTGATTGCTTGCTTTCCCAACCTCTCTTTCTCTTCCTTGCTTAAGTTGCATAGGGCTAGTCGATGTGTTTGAGCAGGTACAAAAAAGCCTCTTGATTACAAACGTTACACCTAAAATATTGCACTCTGTGAAGTTGGCCCTCAAAACATCATATCACCTTAGTGGAGGAAATTAGTACACCTAATGCAATTCGAAAGTGATTACGAGCAATTGATCTTAAAAATATTTTAGTTTCTTTCTTTGTTTTCTTTTTCCCTGTTCTTATGGAGTTATTCATATTTTCGGTTTGAGGCTTTATAGATAGTACGAATCTTTGATCTGACTCATAGCATTTAATCCATTCTTAATCCTTGTACGCTTAGTCTTTTGAATTTTAGACGTCTCTACTTTTTGTGCTTCTCCCCTAGTCAGTTTTCTTCGTATTAGTGGCATTTTGAATTTATTTTTATGACTAGCTCTTGCCTCTCCTGTCTTCTCAACTCCCCGATTCATGCCAGTCGTATAGTGCACCTCTTCTCTTTGGTCTTCTTGTTTTATATTCCCTATTCATGCTATGAGTAATTTTAAAATTAGTCTATCCTTAGACTTCGTCTAACCAAGTCTACTTGTTACTTTAGGTAGTCTTTCCTTGCTATCGATTTTGTTGCACCCTTCTTTCTTCTCAGCGTTTATTTCCTTTTAATTATGTGACTGGTCGAGCAGTTTCTTGTCTGAATTGCTTTTTTCCTTTTCTAGGTATTTATTGCATATCTTGCAGCTGCTGAAAGATTCAATCTTGTTTTTTGTTGTCGAATTTTGATTGGTCGAGGTTATTTTTGAATTTGATTTTTTTACTTGTTTAAGGTCAGTATATCGAGGTTAGTTTGATGTTGGAATTTAGTAAACATCTTATTTATTCTTAGGATTTCAGTACTTCTTTTTACTTCAATGTTGTTTTCAGTTCTTACTTGCCTTGTGTTTGTTATTCTTCTCTTTCTGAGCCTCTTCAATATGAGTAGTTATGATCTCTACAAACACTTAATTGGTATTTTTGTTGCTCAAAGATTTGCTAATTACATGAATGTCGGAATTCTACCTACCCCTCCTGCCTTAATGAGGGAGTTTCGCATTAAAGACAACAATATCCTTGCCAGAATTTTCTCAACCCAAACGTATAAAACTGAAGATATTCGAAGTTTTTGCGGCATTTCTGGGGTCTTAACATCGGTTTCCAAATTCCAGACGTGGATCCTAATATTTTCATTATCACTTTTCGTGAGGTTAAAGATCTTGAATGGATTGCGATGAATGGTCACTGGTATCCTTACGGCAATGTTCTTTCTGCAAGATCAGCTTACCCTGGTATGCAGATTTCTTCTGATGTTGTTAAAGAAATAACCCTTTGGGCAAGTATCTCAAATTCTAAGCATGAGCATAGATTAGGAGAACGTATCGGTTTGATAGCTAGTAAGATTGGTATTGTGAGTAGGATAGAAAAAGGAAGCTTTGACTGTGAACCAAGGGTGCTTGTTTGGGTGAATATAGAGAAACCTCTTGTGATAAAATTTCTAGTTAAAGTAGATCTTTTTCCTGTTAGAGAGTTGTCCTTTACCTACCATAACCTCCCCTCGAAATTCTGTTAAAATTGCTTTCGTTTTGTCCATAAAATCTCTCAATGCGCCATTCTTCAACACCGGCCTTTGGAAGATATTTATGACATTTCTATGCACTCCCCTGATCCTGCTGATGACATCTATTGGTTAGACAACACTGCTATTCAGATTTGGAATCCTCAGGATAATACAGATGCTCATGGTCACATGGAGCCAGTAGAAAACTATCTGAACATCCATGGTAACAGAGAAGCTCTTGCTAATCTTTTTGGAGAGGTACATCCATTAGGTGATCCATCTAGTACTTTATCAGGTCAAGAGAATCGTGGCTACGAGTTTCTGGGACCGGTTTTTAATGATAAAGACATGCCGAAAGCATCCAACTCCGTCCTTGGGAAGAGAACTTACCCTTTTAATTTACCTGAAAACTTCATTCCTATTCATGGAGATGAATCGGGATCGCCCGATTAGACCAACTCGGGTAACTCGGAGGCTCGTCGAGTTCTTACTACAATGGCTCAGGTGATCGAGGAACCTATTGTTGGGTTAGATCTAGTTCCACCTCACCCTTTCCATGCTGACCCAAGAATATAATTAGACCCAGAACTTGAGTTAGCTAATCCTAGAACAGTAACTGAACCAGAACAAGTGTTAGTTAATAGGAGACTTTCATTCTCTTCTACTTCCTTTGAGGATGCACATGAGCACCTTGCTTCTCCTATTTCTTCTGAATCCTTTGCATCTTCATCTTCGGCTTCTCATGTTAAGAATGTTATTTTAATTCAGCATACTCCACCCATGTGTCCTGCATTTCATGAAGCATTGCATAAATCGGCTTTCAAACTCTCAGTACCAGAATTTTCATCATCTTCTTCTTCTGAAGGGCTTCAAATTTTGGTATCTGATTCTGATTATCAGCTTAATAGTAATCAATACGGCTCTAAGCTAAAAGAGCAGAATCAAGCAACAGATGGGTTCTTCCCAATTCCCTTCCTCCTTAATTCTCCATCTATGCATCAAGGAGAAATTCAAGTAACCCTAATCCCCTAAATTTGTCTAATTTCTAATTACTATTTTTCTTGCCTTAATTTTCTCCCATATATTTAGTTTTGAAGCTTCTTATTACAAGTTTAGTGATTGCTCTTCTTCATCATGAAAATTATTGCTTGGAATACCCAGGGTTGTGGAAATCCCTTTACACAAAACCATCTTAAACAACTGATAAATGAAGATAAAGCTGAAATATTATTTCTTTCTGAAACTAAGTCCAAGAAATATCTAGTCAAATCCCTCCTTAAAGATTATCCTAATATTCATATTGTTTATCCATTTGGCTCAGCTGGAGGTTTAGCTCTAGCTTGGGTTGATGGCTTTTCCTTTGAAATTGTTCAATGGAATCTAAACATGATTAATATTCTTGTTCAGACCAGCCCTGAATCAAAAAAATGGCTCCTTACTTGTTTCTATGGTAGTCGTTATCCTCATAATAAGAAAGAGGCTTGAAATTTCTTAATTGATATTTCCAATCAAATTGATATTAAATCAATGCCTTGGTTACTTTTAGGAGATCTGAATGTTATTTTTAGTCAGGAAGACAAATTAGGAGGCTTTCCCTTTAAGAATTATGGTTGTATTTTTTATAAAAATGTTTTGTCCAATGCTGGTCTACTAGATTTAGGTTTTAAAGGTTATGCCTATACTTGGAACAACCATAGGGAAGACATCTCTAAGGAAAGGCTAGATCTGGCTGTAGCTAATGTAGAATGGAGTTCCAACTTTAGTAATGCTGAGCTAACTCATCTTGTAGCATCTGGTTCTGATCATTGCCCAATCTCTTTAAACCTAAATACAACTAGATTTAAATCCTCTTATACCTTTAAGTTCTATGACACATGGCAGAATGAAACTTCATGTGCCCAAACAATTAAGGGATCCTGTGATCATATCATTAGAGAGAACCATACTTAGTCTTTAATTCAAAACCTTCAGACCCTACAAATATATTTGAATTTCTGGAAAAATAATATTTTTGGACTTCCCTCTAAACAAATTAAACAAACTCTGTCTCAAATTAGTAATTTGAATAACTCATCCTTTATTCATAAAAAAGAAAAAAAAACTTAGAGAGAAACTTGTCGTGCTTGAGAATCTTTATGCTACTCAAGAAGCCATAGCCAAACAACAATCTTGGTATAATTTGGTTAATCTAGGAGAGAAAAACACTAAATACTTTCATCCTAAGATAATGAAGAGAAGGAAATGGAATAATATTGAATGTCTTAGAAGGATTGATAAAGAAGTTACCTTTAAAAATGATGAAATACAAAAATCTCTTTTAGATTATTTACATAACCTGTTTTATGCCCCTGACCCTTCTCCTAATACTAATCCTAGCTTATTTAATACTAATCCTGTTTTATGCCCCTGACCCTGACATTTCTCCTTGTGTATCCTTAAAAGATAATTTGTTATTAAATTATATCCTTACTGCTGATGAAATTTGGTTATTCATTAAGAAATTAAAGCCTAACAAATCCCCTGGTCCTGATGGATTCCCTGCTATTTTTTTTAATTAAATTGGGAAACAGTGGGTGAACAAGTAGTGTCTTCTATCCAATATTTCTTTGAATCAGGTGTTATGCATCCTGAATTCAATAAGACTTTTCTCTTTCTTATTCCTAAAAGTAGGCATCCTATTGAACCTAGTGACTTTAGACCTGTTGGCCTTTGCAACACATATACAAAATTATAGCTAAAATCTTAACTAATAGGATTAAACCTCTTCTTAAATCCATCATTTATCCATTCCAAGCAGCTTTCCTTTCTAAAAGACAAATATCTGACAACATCATTATAGCTCAAGAGATTATTCACTCTTTCAAGAAAAAGAAAGTGAAACATGCTGGGTTAGGAATTAAGATTGATATGTCAAAGGCCTTGACATGGTGGATTGGTATTTCTTAATTCTATCTATGAAAGCCTTTGGCTTCAATAATAACTTTTGTAATCTTATTTTTCAGTGTGTGTCCACTTCTTCCATTGCTGTTTTGCTCAATGGTTGTCCTGGAGAGTTTTTTAATCCTTTCAGGGGTCTTAGACAAGGAGACCCTTTGTCTCCTTATCTTTTTATCATATGCATGTAATTTTTTTCGAGATTGTTGTTGGTCAGCGAGGAAGCCAAACTCATAAATGGCATTAGAATTACCCCCAAGAATAGCCCTATATCCCACCTATTTTTTGCTGACGATTGCCTCCTTTTTATTAGAGACAATTTTAAGGAATTTCATAACACCTTATCTTTTGATTGATTCCTTTGGTAAAGCCTCTGGGAAATAAATCAATTTTGAAAAATCTGGGATCTTCTTTAGTAAAAAATTTCAACCTAAACACCAGAGAATGATTAGAAAAATCCTTAATATTAAGAAAATTAATCCTCAGGATTCTTATTTAGGAACACCTCTCTTTGTAAGTAAAGCTAAACTCAAACTATTTGAAAGTTTGGTTGAAAAAATGGAGCTCAAAATCCAAGGTTGGATGGGCAAGATCTTACCTCAAACTAGTAAACTTATTCTGAATAATTCATCTTTGGCAACTATGGCCAGTTGTCGAATGAGTTGCTTCATCTTATCCAAAAAAATTACTAACAAAATTGATTCCCTCCAAAGAGATTTTTGGTGGGGCAAAGAAACTGATTACAAAGGATATTATCCTAAATCTTATTCATGTCTTTGTAAACCTAAAAATAAAGGTGGTCTAGGTTTTAGAAATGCCCATATTTTTAACTTAGCTATGATAACTAAGTTAACTTGGAGAATGCTGACATAACCAAATGCTTTATGGGTAACCCAATTAAAGCCTAGATATTTCAGAAATACCTCAGTTTTCAAAGCCAAAATCCCTACTACTAGTTCTTGGATCTGGAAATGTATTAGCAAATGTATTCATCTTATTGAACAAAACAACATTTTGGAAATTGGAGATGGAATTAGTACCAATATCTGGACTGATAGGTGGATATTGAATTTGGATTCTAACCTTAGTAACTACAAAAATGCTAGCAACTCTCATTTAACACTTTCTAAGGATCTGATTGATCCTATCACTAAGAAGTGAAACTCAACCTTAATCTTTGAAATGTTTCCTGAACCTATTGCTAGGAAAACTAGTAGTATTAGAATAGCTAAAGATAAGTCTGATATTCTTAGATGGATCCTCACTAAATCTGGAGTCTACATTGTGAAATCCATGTATCAAAAGCTTACAGAAAAAACAGTCAATCATTACAACTTAGGCCAACCTGACTCATTCTGGAATAGCTTATGGGATCTTAAAGTTTCTCAAAGAATTAAAAATTTTGTTTGGAAATGTTTACAGGGTGCTCTCTCAACTAATCTTAATCTCTCTTCCTTCATGGAAGACATTCATCCTAATTGCTCTTTTGGTTGCAATGTGGTAGAATCTGTGGAACATTTGCTTTTTTTCTTGTCCTTATGCTAGATCTGTATGGGCGGCAAAACCTTCTCCTATGAATCATAACATACATAGATCTTCATCCCTTTTAGATGTTTCTAAGGCTTTGTTACGACATAATGATCCTAAAGTACCTGTAGAAATCTTTTTGATTAAAGCTTGGTTTATTTGGAAAGAAAGATGTAACAGAGTCTTTGAGCAAAACCAACAATCTAGTACCCAACTAGGGCTAGAAATTCAAAGATATATTCAATACTGGTTTAAAGATAACATCCACCTAAATCCCTCTTTTGTTACTCAGTCTAAGAATCTTGGATGGTTGCCTCCAAGAAAGGGTCAACTAACTCTCAATATAGATGCAGCATGGACCTCTTCAATATTGCCTACATGTTTCTCTTTAATATTTAAGAATGATGCAGGGGAATTCAAGTTTGGCAGAGAAGGACCATTCTCAGCTTCTACCCCTGAAGAAGCGGAAGCATTAGGAGTACTGCATGGAGAGCATTGGGCAGCAGAGGTAGGGCTTTCAAACTTCTCTGTCGAAGGTGACTGCAAGACTCTTTTTGATTACTTGAATGGAGGAGAATCTCATCTAGAATGGAAGAATCAGTCTATCTTGGATGAAGCTAAAATTTTTTTTTCTCTTGTTCAATTTTTTTTGGATTTTCAATTTGTACCAAGAACTGCAAACAATGTGGAAGATACCTTGGCTAAGGAAGCAAAATCCTTCACTACGGTCACTAATTGGGAGAATCTCCCTCCTCAGTGTATTAAATTAGCCTTAGAAGTAGATAAATCAAATGTTAGAGTGATTCATAATACCTCAATATTAGATGGCTCTACTCTCGGATTTGAAAGGGTTACTAACTCCCCAAGTTAGTTCTTTTGGAATGCACCTAATTCACAAAAAAAATAAAATGTGGGCACTTCCTAAAAATCAGGTAAACAAATATTTCTCCTTTTATTATGTAGTTGATTTTTAAAATTATCGAGTTTTTTTTTCTTCATTTCTAATGTAAAATTTAAAAATCAAATTATTTACCCTAATTTGTTGGGTACACAAATTTGGGTTCAAATATGTATGCACCTTGGTTCATCATTACGTAAAGATATTAAATCCTTAAAATTTTGCGATTCCCCATAATTTTGGATATTCCCAAGGTTATTGATAAGCATTCAAAATTGATATTTTTTTTAATTGGAATCTATCAAATCAAGTCATATCCTTTAATAGATATATCTTCAATATAAAATGAATCATCCATCACAATTTACAACTACTCTTTCAAATGAAGGGATGTATTAAAAAACACAAAAATGTACTTGAAGAAAACTACTGTAAAAGTGGTTGAAAGATTAAAATAAGATTTTATTCTTACATAATGATGTTAATACTACCAATTTCTTTGGGTATGTACCCATTGGATTGGTAAAATGTTTTTTCATATATAGATTTTGATAGATGGTAGGCATTTAAAGATGTAAGAAAATAAGACAAAGGATAAGAAGGCCTACATGTTAAACTGCAAGTGCACAGTTGTCATTGTAGTGTGTATGTGCAAGAACAGGTCATCTCCACAGGGACTTGGGGTGTAGTTGAAGTTTCACTATGCTGCTAATTGATGCAAAACTAAATGCAAGGTCACAAGGTTGCAGTGACAGTGAAACAGAGATGGTAAAACAACAAGGAACCAAGGCTATGAGCCAAGGGCAGGGAAGGCAGTGCACTGATTTCAGTGCACAACAAGATGTGAAGTGCAAAAACAGTGAAGGAAATAACTGATCAGGAAGCAATGTGAGAAGTTACTAAGGCAATTGAATCCACCCTTGTGACCTAGCCAAACAATGCAATTCTAGGTTGAAATTAGGATCTTAAGCATACAAATGGAATGGAAAGAGAATTAGCTTGCTATGAGCACTAATTTCTCCCATTGCTCAATAAAAACAATGCATCCTAAGCATACAACCTAGCATTCCACTACCTAACTGTGCACTAAGGCATCATCTGAGCCTCAGCAATGCAACTTAGCTCATGCTAATCTTGTAAACATGTTAACAGTAATAAATATCATACAAGGTAATTCAAACAACACACATATGATGAGCAAATACAAAAACATGATAAACATATGAACCAACAGTGTAAGCATGAAACAAATGAGAAACTGGCTAGTCCAGTTCTCTACAAGAGTGAAGCTGGCTAATCCAGCATCCCCCCTCTAACACACACTAACACCATCTATTTATACCCAATTTCAGTTTAGGGTTCATACACCCAATTTTCCCCAAATCCCCAAAATTCCGTTGAAATTAGGGTTGTTGAACCTCACCTAAATTGATGCAATTTCTTCCAATTGATGTCGACCCATACCTTGTAATCTCTTCCTGCTCCATTCCCACGCGCCAATTGCTTCATCTATCAACCTAATTCACCAAATCCAACCCTAACAGTGATGAGGATGGTGGAGTTGTTGAAATAGATTAATAGGTGATGGGGGTATTGAGGGATATGATGGATTGTGGTTGTTGTGGGGAGTTGTTGATGGAGAAGGAGGTGGCGATGGAACTGGTACGGCAGAGTAGGTGGTGGTGGTTCTGCAAACAGGGTATGGTGGTGAAGGAGAGCTCGATGGAAGAAAGAAGAAGGGGTAGTTTGTTTGGGTTATATGTTTCTGGTACTATGGTGTTAAGCGGGCGTATCGAGTTTGATGATCTGTGACGCTGAGCCGTGGGATGTGGAGTTGATAGAACAATCTGACGGCGAGATGGAGTGAAGCTTGTAGCGACCGCTGGATTATATAATACAACAAAATCAACGACGCCAGATGGAGTTAGGTGTTGTAGTGTTAAGCGGAAATATCGAGTTTGATGATCTGGTAAAGAAGTGACCGTAGGATTTAGATGTAATCCAATCTGACGGCTGAGGATGGAGGCGGGTTTGGATATAAAAAAAAAGGGTTTGGGTAAGGGTTTTGGGCCTTGGGTATGCCAAGCCCATATCTTCTTTAAGAACAATTTCTTCCTTCTTGATCCCATTCCTAGGTTTTTGGTCTTGTGCGCACCATTCTTCGTGGCTTCCTTGCGTAATTCCTCCCGGCTTTTCACTACTTTTCTGCTCTTTTTCGCTCCATGATTCATCCAAACTTTATTTATTACCTAAAAATGCAAAATTAATTAATAAAAATATTTATTCATGAAAACAATGAAAATACAGAATATGGGGTAAAATGTAGAATTAATGCACAAAAGATGAGTTAAATGCCAACAAAAAGGGATAAATATATACAATATTTGGCACTCATCAAATACCCCCAAACCTGAATTTTACTTGTCCTCAAGTAAAACAAAACTAAGGAAATCCTAACTATACCACTGTCGCTTGTCTCTCGAATGCATTTAGCGTATGCACTAAGCCTTTTAAACCACTAAGTGTCCCTAGTGGACGAGTTGAAGTCTCGTGAAGGTTTGCTTAGAACGTACCTACAAAGTTCTAGGTCAAAATATAAGCTCAGATTCCATCAAATGTGACATGTGCAAAACAGTTAAGCTCACAGCAAAATGGAGATGTCAATCTAGCTATCAAAGGCACAATCCTAGCACTGATAACAAAAAAAAGACATGTGATAAGAGTGTAAAGTGTATCTACACATGTGTAAAGAAAGATTTGAAGTTATGACTACTAATCACCAAGAGATAGTTTCTCAGGCTAAGAACTGAGGTCGAAATCTAGCTAGCTGTCCGGACTTTACGAGAATTGTGAATGAGTTGGAGGTATTTCACAATTACTCGCGTTGTACATCAATGGCATACACCCTCCTTGCTTATTACAATGAAACAACAAAATGACTCTTATTTACATTGACTATTCTCTTTTTATTTTTGGAACAAGAGATGATGGAATTGATAAATACTTGATTTTTTTGTTTTTTTTTTGTTTTTTTTTTTTTTGAACAAGGAAACACTTTTGATACATAACAAAAAGAAACAAAAGATTACATGACACTTTGCAAGAGGTAGCCCTTTTTGATGCACCCAGTTAAATTCGATGGTTGTCTTTCTTAATGTAACCTCCACCTTCTATCCCAACCAACCAAAGAACAAGCTAGTCAAGTTTCGTTCAGTATTCTAAAGTGATTGGCAATCGTAACTTCCTATCAAACACCTTGAAGATCGAGGCCATACATGTATTGGTAGATCGTGCGCGTGCAAATTTCTTATCACTATGTGAATTGTGCTAGAATCAGGGTGCCTAAATATCTAGACTAAGACTCCTAATAAAAATACATATTTGCACAAGAGTCAACATTTCAAGGTAAATGAGCTCCATTTTTTATGATTTTTTAATTTTTTAATTTTTTTCAATTTTGATTTTTCAATTTTTTTTTTGGAATTTTTCAATTTTTTCAAAAAGAAGAAGGAGTTCGTTTTCAATTATGGCAAATTATCGTGGTATCTACTCTATACCCCCAAACCTAAACTAAACATTGTCCTCAATGTTTCAAAATATGGAAAGAATTAAAATGCAACATATGGAAAGGGACATGCTGAGTAGAGTAAAAGGAGAGAGAATACCCGATTTCGGCGAAAGCAGAATTAAAACTCCGTTATTCAAGGAAAAAATCCAACATATTTCAGCCGAGATCATATTGGATTAGCAAAATATATACAAAAGGAACAAAAGTTTTTAAAATTTATCTACTTGATTATATACAAAAATTCACCATACACTAACAATCTAAAGAGTTGAGGATCAACCCAAAAGACAAAGTGTAGACATTTCAACAGCTTCACACATATATAACAGGAAAGAAACGCAAGTGAAACTGTGAAACAAAATGAGCTACCCCCAAACCTGGATTTTACAGAAGATATAATTTTGAAAGCAAAATCGCGCAGTTTCGGGGGTTCATCATGCAAAAGGTCTAGCTCGAAATGAACTGTGCTAGGGACGGGCAAACATGCAATTTCCAACTATGGTCCCTCAAAGATATTATACTTAGATGCAAAATAGTCCAAGAGGACTTGGGAAGCACACAGTTCCAATCCTAGATTAGGAATTTTCAGAAAAATCGGTTTGACAATATGGGTACAAACCAAATCTAGGTTGGGTGGAAGGCCATCAGATTGTGACTTAGGTAGGACGATAGGCACATCATTATTAATCAAATCAAAACCTCCTAAGTCTTCTACACGTGTCACAACATGCTCACAATCATCAAACAAATTGGCAAGATCACAATCAGAGTCATCAACATCATCAACAGATTCATTCTCATGCATCGGCAAATCAGGAGAAATATCACAATGTGACCTAGGTAGAGAATCAGACACATCAAATATATTTTCATGCATATTAGTGTCTACAGAAGATTCAACTATTCCTATGGCATGCTCATCTTCACAGAATAATTGTACGAATCCCATGTCAATATCAAAATCATATGAATTACAATGAGTATTAGAAAGAACAACATGCATGAAGGTTGAGGGCGAGAAGCCATATGTTTTTGAACCAACAGGTTCCACAATATTTTCATGTTCTTCTAACATATCATCATAATCATCATAATCATCATCATGGTAGCATGCATATTGGTCCTCATTAACAGTGGTGGTGTCATTAGTCGATTCATGTTCCTCTAAATTAGGTTCATATTCAACATTATTTACATGAATGGGACTAGACACTTCATTAGGGACAACATACATTTCCTCATGAATTTCCTCCTTTTGTCGGTGAAGCAAAATCTGATCTAAATGTGCATGAATTCGTGATGTAGATCTATCATAGTCTTGCTTACAGAGTCTTAAAGCTTCTGTGGTGGAGTCTAAATTCATGGGAGTACAAAATTCTTCATGTTCAAATTGTGGTGAATGGTACATGTGTGTATGGTCATTAGGGTTTACAAAATATTGATCGCAACCCTCAAAGGATTGATTATGGTCCCAATGACTACCATTCTCACAATTTATGGGCATTTCATACATTGGATTTTCTCTAGATTGCCTAAAATTATGCAAAATATGACAATGCTCAACAGGGTGGTCTAAACTACCACATGCGGGACATGCATAGATTTCAGGTTGCCTAAGAAAATTAGATGTGACAGATTCCTCATGTGATTGCATTTCTAAAGCTGTGATTCGAGCTTCTATTTGATCCATAAGTGATGATTGTGTGAGTGAGGCACTAGCAAAATGTTCATTTTCACGTTGCGATGAATGATGCATGTATGAATAGTCATTATGGTTCATGTATTGCGGCTCGGGACTTTGAAAATGTCCATAATAATTCCTATGACTATTGACATCATGGTCCGTGGAAGGTTCATAACGTGGCACATGCCCATAAGCAAGTTCTCTAAGAGTTTTATTTCCATCCCCAGGAGCAGACCAAAATCCAGACATGATTGGCTCAAAAGCTAAGTAACTATGTTACAAAGCTCAGAATTTGGTTTTTTAAAGGGTTTGGATTTTTGGGAAAAATTTGGTTTTGGTGGGAGACATTTGAAAATTTGGTTTTGAAATGGGAGAAAAATAAAAAATTTGGTTTAAAATGGGAGCAAGAGAAAATTTGGTTTTAAAATTGGGAGCAAAAGAAAATTTTGGTTTTTTTTTTTTTTTTTTTTTTAAAAAAGAAAATAAAATTTGGTTTTTGAATGGGAGCAAGCCCACTGTTTGTCCTCTAATGGAATGGAAGGCTGCGGCCCACGAAACACTAAGTTTTAATTTTGAAAGTTTAATTTGGCCCAGTTGGTTAAGGCCCGACGTTTGTTTTAAAACTTTGGTTTCGAGGTCCACTCTTGAGTGGAAACAAGCCCACAATCGGTTACAAGCTCAGCTGGGTTTAAACCCAGAGTCCAAAATACAAGTCCAATGAAATAATTTAAACAAGCTCACAAAAATTAAACACAAGCCCACAAATTAAACAAACAAGCCCACAAATAAATTATTACAAACCCAACAGAAAATAAGAGAAGCCCAAAAATTGGCTTTAATATTACAAGCCCACAATTAAAAAAAATTGGAAGCCCACAATTCGGGTTCTCTTAAATGTGTTACCTTTTAAGCACAGCCCAGCTGCTCTGATATTGTTGCAAAAACCCAGTTGGGTTTTGGTTCTTTTCCTTGGTGGCGTCCCAGCAGAGGAAAAACAGGTTCAAAACAGCAGGTCCAACAGCAAATGAAGTGAAGCAGATGCAGATGCAAATGCTATGCAGTGAAATGCAAAAATAGCTAATAAAACAACAAGAAAAACACAGCACCAATCCCCGGCAGCGGCGCCAAAAACTTGGTAGGCATTTAAAGATGTAAGAAAATAAGACAAAGGATAAGAAGGCCTACATGTTAAACTGCAAGTGCACAGTTGTCATTGTAGTGTGTATGTGCAAGAACAGGTCATCTCCACAGGGACTTGGGGTGTAGTTGAAGTTTCACTATGCTGCTAATTGATGCAAAACTAAATGCAAGGTCACAAGGTTGCAGTGACAGTGAAACAGAGATGGTAAAACAACAAGGAACCAAGGCTATGAGCCAAGGGCAGGGAAGGCAGTGCACTGATTTCAGTGCACAGCAAGATGTGAAGTGCAAAAACAGTGAAGGAAATAACTGATCAGGAAGCAATGTGAGAAGTTACTAAGGCAATTGAATCCACCCTTGTGACCAAGCCAAACAATGCAATTCTAGGTTGAAATTAGGATCTTAAGCATACAAGTGGAATGGAAAGAGAATTAGCTTGCTATGAGCACTAATTTCTCCCATTGCTCAATAAAAACAATGCATCCTAAGCATACAACCTAGCATTCCACTACCTAAATGTGCACTAAGGCATCATCTGAGCCTCATCAATGCAACTTAGCTCATGCTAATCTTGTAAACATGTTAACAGTAATAAATATCATACAAGGTAATTCAAACAACACACATATGATGAGCAAATACAAAAACATGATAAACATATGAACCAACAGTGTAAGCATGAAACAAATGAGAAACTGGCTAGTCCAGTTCTCTACAAGAGTGAAGCTGGCTAATCCAGCATCCCCCCTCTAACACACACTAACACCATCTATTTATACCCAATTTCAGTTTAGGGTTCATACACCCAATTTTCCCCAAATCCCCAAAATTCCGTTGAAATTAGGGTTGTTGAACCTCACCTAAATTGATGCAATTTCTTCCAATTGATGTCGACTCATACCTTGTAATCTCTTCCTGCTCCATTCCCACGCGCCAATTGCTTCATCTATCAACCTAATTCACCAAATCCAACCCTAACAGTGATGAGGATGGTGAAGTTGTTGAAATAGATTAATAGGTGATGGGGGTATTGAGGGATATGATGGATTGTGGTTGTTGTGGGGAGTTTTTGATGGAGAAGGAGGTGGCGATGGAACTGGTACGGCAGAGTAGGTGGTGGTGGTTATGCAAACAGGGTATGGTGGTGAAGGAGAGCTCGATGGAAGAAAGAAGAAGGGGTAGTTTGTTTGGGTTATATGTTTCTGGTACTATGGTGTTAAGCGGGCGTATCGAGTTTGATGATCTGTGACGCTGAGCCGTGGGATGTGGAGTTGATAGAACAATCTGACGGCGAGATGGAGTGAAGCTTGTAGCGACCGCTGGATTATATAATACAACAAAATCAACGACGCCAGATGGAGTTAGGTGTTGTAGTGTTAAGCGGAAATATCGAGTTTGATGATCTGGTAAAGAAGCGACCGTAGGATTTAGATGTAATCCAATCTGACGGCTGAGGATGGAGGCGGGTTTGGATATAAAAAAAATGGGTTTGGGTAAGGGTTTTGGGCCTTGGGTATGCCAAGCCCATATCTTCTTTAAGAACAATTTCTTCCTTCTTGAGCCCATTCCTAGGTTTTTGGTCTTGTGCGCACCATTCTTCGTGGCTTCCTTGCGTAATTCCTCCCAGCTTTTCACTACTTTTCTGCTCTTTTTCGCTCCATGATTCATCCAAACTTTATTTATTACCTAAAAATGCAAAATTAATTAATAAAAATATTTATTCATGAAAACAATAAAAATACAGAATATGGGGTAAAATGTAGAATTAATGCACAAAAGATGAGTTAAATGCCAACAAAAAGGGATAAATATATACAATATTTGGCACTCATCAAATACCCCCAAACCTGAATTTTACTTGTCCTCAAGTAAAACAAAACTAAGGAAATCCTAACTATACCACTGTCGCTGGTCTCTCGAATGCATTTAGCGTATGCACTAAGCCTTTTAAACCACTAAGTGTCCCTAGTGGACGAGTTGAAGTCTCGTGAAGGTTTGCTTAGAACGTACCTACAAAGTTCTAGGTCAAAATTAAGCTCAGATTCCATCAAATGTGACATGTGCAAAACAGTTAAGCTCACAGCAAAATGGAGATGTCAATCTAGCTATCAAGGCACAATCCTAGCACTGATAACAAAAAAGACATGTGATAAGAGTGTAAAGTGTATCTACACATGTGTAAAGAAAGATTGAAGTTATGACTACTAATCACCAAGAGATAGTTTCTCAGGCTAAGAACTGAGGTCGAAATCTAGCTAGCTGTCCGGACTTTACGAGAATTGTGAATGAGTTGGAGGTATTTCACAATTACTCGCGTTGTACATCAATGGCATACACCCTCCTTGCTTATTACAATGAAACAACAAAATGACTCTTATTTACATTGACTATTCTCTTTTTATTTTTGGAACAAGAGATGATGGAATTGATAAATACTTGATTTTTTGTTTTTTTTTTTTTTTTTTTTTTTTTTTTTGAACAAGGAAACACTTTTGATACATAACAAAAGAAACAAAAGATTACATGACACTTTGCAAGAGGTAGCCCTTTTTGATGCACCCAGTTAAATTCGATGGTTGTCTTTCTTAATGTAACCTCCACCTTCTATCCCAACCAACCAAAGAACAAGCTAGTCAAGTTTCGTTCAGTATTCTAAAGTGATTGGCAATCGTAACTTCCTATCAAACACCTTGAAGATCGAGGCCATACATGTATTGGTAGATCGTGCGCGTGCAAATTTCTTATCACTATGTGAATTGTGCTAGAATCAGGGTGCCTAAATATCTAGACTAAGACTCCTAATAAAATACATATTTGCACAAGAGTCAACATTTCAAGGTAAATGAGCTCCATTTTTTATGATTTTTTAATTTTTTAATTTTTTCAATTTTGATTTTTCAATTTTTTTTTGGAATTTTTCAATTTTTTCAAAAAGAAGGAGTTCGTTTTCAATTATGGCATTATCGTGGTATCTACTCTATACCCCCAAACCTAAACTAAACATTGTCCTCAATGTTTCAAAATATGGAAAGAATTAAAATGCAACATATGGAAAGGGACATGCTGAGTAGAGTAAAAGGAGAGGAATACCCGATTTCGGCGAAAGCAGAATTAAAACTCCGTTATTCAAGGCAAAAATCCAACATATTTCAGCCGAGATCATATTGGATTAGCAAAATATATACAAAAGGAACAAAAGTTTTTAAAATTTATCTACTGATTATATACAAAAATTCACCATACACTAACAATCTAAAGAGTTGAGGATCAACCCAAAAGACAAAGTGTAGACATTTCAACAGCTTCACACATATATAACAGGAAAGAAACGCAAGTGAAACTGTGAAACAAAATGAGCTACCCCCAAACCTGGATTTTACAGAAGATATAATTTTGAAACAAAATCGCGCAGTTTCGGGGGTTCATCATGCAAAGGTCTAGCTCGAAATGAACTGTGCTAGGGACGGGCAAACATGCAATTTCCAACTGTGGTCCTCAAAGATATTATACTTAGATGCAAAATAGTCCAAGAGGACTTGGGAAGCACACAGTTCCAATCCTAGATTAGGAATTTTCAGAAAAATCGGTTTGACAATATGGGTACAAACCAAATCTAGGTTGGGTGGAAGGCCATCAGATTGTGACTTAGGTAGGAAGATAGGCACATCATTATTAATCAAATCAAAATCTCCTAAGTCTTACACGTGTCACAACATGCTCACAATCATCAAACAAATTGGCAAGATCACAATCAGAGTCATCAACATCATCAACAATTTTTCTCATGCATCGGCAAATCAGGAGAAATATCACAATGTGACCTAGGTAGAGAATCAGACACATCAAATATATTTTCATGCATATTAGTGTCTACAGAAGATTCAACTATTCCTATGTCATGCTCATCTTCACAGAATAATTGTACGAATCCCATGTCAATATCAAAATCATATGAATTACAATGAGTATTAGAAAGAACAACATGCATGAAGGTCGAGGGCGAGAAGCCATATGTTTTGAACCAACAGGTTCCACAATATTTTCATGTTCTTCTAACATATCATCATAATCATCATCATGGTAGCATGCATATTGGTCCTCATTAACAGTGGTGGTGTCATTAGTCGATTCATGTTCCTCTAAATTAGGTTCATATTCAACATTATTACATGAATGGGACTAGACACTTCATTAGGGACAACATACATTTCCTCATGAATTTCCTCCTTTTGTCGGTGAAGCAAAATCTGATCTAAATGTGCATGAATTCGTGATGTAGATCTATCATAGTCTTGCTTACAGAGTCTTAAAGCTTCTGTGGTGGAGTCTAAATTCATGGGAGTACAAAATTCTTCATGTTCAAATTGTGGTGAATGGTACATGTGTGCATGGTCATTAGGGTTTACAAAATATTGATCGCAACCCTCAAAGGATTGATTATGGTCCCAATGACTACCATTCTCACAATTTATGGGCATTTCATACATTGGATTTTCTCTAGATTGCCTAAAATTATGCAAAATATGACAATGCTCAACAGGGTGGTCTAAACTACCACATGCGGGACATGCATAGATTTCAGGTTGCCTAAGAAAATTAGATGTGACAGATTCCTCATGTGATTGCATTTCTAAAGCTGTGATTCGAGCTTCTATTTGATCCATAAGTGATGATTGTGTGAGTGAGGCACTAGCAAAATGTTCATTTTCACGTTGCGATGAATGATGCATGTATGAATAGTCATTAGGGTTCATGTATTGCGGCTCGGGACTTTGAAAATGTCCATAATAATTCCTATGACTATTGACATCATGGTCCGTGGAAGGTTCATAACGTGGCACATGCCCATAAGCAAGTTCTCTAAGAGTTTTATTTCCATCCCCAGGAGCAGACCAAAATCCAGACATGATTGGCTCAAAAGCTAAGTAACTATGTTACAAAGCTCAGAATTTGGTTTTTTAAAGGGTTTGGATTTTTGGGAAAAATTTGGTTTTGGTGGGAGACATTTGAAAATTTGGTTTTGAAATGGGAGAAAAATAAAAAATTTGGTTTAAAATGGGAGCAAGAGAAAATTTGGTTTTAAAATTGGGAGCAAAAGAAAATTTTGGTTTTTTTTTTTTTTTTTTTTTTAAAAAAGAAAATAAAATTTGGTTTTTGAATGGGAGCAAGCCCACTGTTTGTCCTCTAATGGAATGGAAGGCTGCGGCCCACGAAACACTAAGTTTTAATTTTGAAAGTTTAATTTGGCCCAGTTGGTTAAGGCCCGACGTTTGTTTTAAAACTTTGGTTTCGAGGTCCACTCTTGAGTGGAAACAAGCCCACAATCGGTTACAAGCTCAGCTGGGTTTAAACCCAGAGTCCAAAATACAAGTCCAATGAAATAATTTAAACAAGCTCACAAAAATTAAACACAAGCCCACAAATTAAACAAACAAGCCCACAAATAAATTATTACAAACCCAACAGAAAATAAGAGAAGCCCAAAAATTGGCTTTAATATTACAAGCCCACAATTAAAAAAAATTGGAAGCCCACAATTCGGGTTCTCTTAAATGTGTTACCTTTTAAGCACAGCCCAGCTGCTCTGATATTGTTGCAAAAACCCAGTTGGGTTTTGGTTCTTTTCCTTGGTGGCGTCCCAGCAGAGGAAAAACAGGTTCAAAACAGCAGGTCCAACAGCAAATGAAGTGAAGCAGATGCAGATGCAAATGCTATGCAGTGAAATGCAAAAATAGCTAATAAAACAACAAGAAAAACACAGCACCAATCCCCGGCAGCGGCGCCAAAAACTTGGTAGGCATTTAAAGATGTAAGAAAATAAGACAAAGGATAAGAAGGCCTACATGTTAAACTTCAAGTGCACAGTTGTCATTGTAGTGTGTATGTGCAAGAACAGGTCATCTCCACAGGGACTTGGGGTGTAGTTGAAGTTTCACTATGCTGCTAATTGATGCAAAACTAAATGCAAGGTCACAAGGTTGCAGTGACAGTGAAACAGAGATGGTAAAACAACAAGGAACCAAGGCTATGAGCCAAGGGCAGGGAAGGCAGTGCACTGATTTCAGTGCACAACAAGATGTGAAGTGCAAAAACAGTGAAGGAAATAACTGATCAGGAAGCAATGTGAGAAGTTACTAAGGCAATTGAATCCACCCTTGTGACCAAGCCAAACAATGCAATTCTAGGTTGAAATTAGGATCTTAAGCATACAAGTGGAATGGAAAGAGAATTAGCTTGCTATGAGCACTAATTTCTCCCATTGCTCAATAAAAACAATGCATCCTAAGCATACAACCTAGCATTCCACTACCTAAATGTGCACTAAGGCATCATCTGAGCCTCATCAATGCAACTTAGCTCATGCTAATCTTGTAAACATGTTAACAGTAATAAATATCATACAAGGTAATTCAAACAACACACATATGATGAGCAAATACAAAAACATGATAAACATATGAACTAACAGTGTAAGCATGAAACAAATGAGAAACTGGCTAGTCCAGTTCTCTACAAGAGTGAAGCTGGCTAATCCAGCATCCCCCCTCTAACACACACTAACACCATCTATTTATACCCAATTTCAGTTTAGGGTTCATACACCCAATTTTCCCCAAATCCCCAAAATTCCGTTGAAATTAGGGTTGTTTAACCTCACCTAAATTGATGCAATTTCTTCCAATTGATGTCGACCCATACCTTGTAATCTCTTCCTGCTCCATTCCCACGCGCCAATTGCTTCATCTATCAACCTAATTCACCAAATCCAACCCTAACAGTGATGAGGATGGTGGAGTTGTTGAAATAGATTAATAGGTGATGGGGGTATTGAGGGATATGATGGATTGTGGTTGTTGTGGGGAGTTGTTGATGGAGAAGGAGGTGACGATGGAACTGGTACGGCAGAGTAGGTGGTGGTGGTTCTGCAAACAGGGTATGGTGGTGAAGGAGAGCTCGATGGAAGAAAGAAGAAGGGGTAGTTTGTTTGGGTTATATGTTTCTGGTACTATGGTGTTAAGCGGGCGTATCGAGTTTGATGATCTGTGACGCTGAGCCGTGGGATATGGAGTTGATAGAACAATCTGACGGCGAGATGGAGTGAAGCTTGTAGCGACCGCTGGATTATATAATACAACAAAATCAACGACGCCAGATGGAGTTAGGTGTTGTAGTGTTAAGCGGAAATATCGAGTTTGATGATCTGGTAAAGAAGCGACCGTAGGATTTAGATGTAATCCAATCTGACGGCTGAGGATGGAGGCGGGTTTGGATATAAAAAAAAAAGGGTTTGGGTAAGGGTTTTGGGCCTTGGGTATGCCAAGCCCATATCTTCTTGAAGAACAATTTCTTCCTTCTTGAGCCCATTCCTAGGTTTTTGGTCTTGTGCGCACCATTCTTCGTGGCTTCCTTGCGTAATTCCTCCCGGCTTTTCACTACTTTTCTGCTCTTTTTCGCTCCATGATTCATCCAAACTTTATTTATTACCTAAAAATGCAAAATTAATTAATAAAAATATTTATTCATGAAAACAATGAAAATACAGAATATAGGGTAAAATGTAGAATTAATGCACAAAAGATGAGTTAAATGCCAACAAAAAGGGATAAATATATACAATATTTGACACTCATCAATAGACCCCCAACTGAACTAGTAGGCCTGTTAACAACGTTGCTTTCATATATATATTATTCTCTTGTTTATTGATTGTTATGTATCACTAAACCACCGTTGAATAATAACTATTCTTGTAGTGTTTTTTTTATTTTACTGGTCTTGTTGATTGGCAAAAGACAAATAACAATGCCAAATAATATTTTTTTTCGATAAGTTTCGAAAAAAATCAACTACCCAGTTACCATGTTGGTTTATTTTCTCTCATTTTAAATGTAAATATAAAAATCAATTACACAATATCAAGTGAGTATCTGTGCACCTTACTTTTGCGTGTGTATAAATTTGGATTCATGCATCTAGCTCTTTTCGTTACAGTGTTCAGATATTAAATCTATAAAATTTTACTCCTCCCCATAACTTTGGGTATTCCCAAGACTATAAATAAGCATTCGAAATTAATGTTTTTCTTTAATTAAGTCATATGCTTTAACAGATACTTTTATGATTATGTTCGAGGAAAGTGATTTATATAATAATAATAAGAGAGAAAATGCTATCAAAAGTAATCTCTGAAGGAGATTGTCAGAATGTCATGAACACGGTGAGTGGAAACTTCTCCACAATTAAATGGACCAATTTGAATTTTACTACGGATCATTTAGTTATTCTCGAATGGTTTAGTTCTTCGTCGCGTGTCCACTCTCATAGAGACACGAATTATGTAGATGATGAGATCAACACGTTTGCAAGAAGTTCGCCTATTTGCCAAGAATGGGAAACTGAACTTCTGGTTTGGCTTCAAAACGCCATCCAAAAAGATATGAATAACATCTAATTTCCAATGTAATCCAACTTATTTAATTTTCCTATTTCAAAAGAAAATCTTTGGATATGCCTTTGAGAATTTAAAACTGTGTCGACAAACTAATTTTAGGTCGAAAAGTCTAAAATTAGTTTAGCAATATAATTCCAAAACAAATTTTATTAGCTTTTTGTGAAGCAATTTTCTCTGGTTTTTTTGTGGAATGATTTATGCTTTTGTTATCTAAACCTTAGTTAACGATTCAACGAATTTCTACCGTATAATTCGTGGATCGACATGAATAATTGTTCGCCAATAATACGTCCCAACTAATCTAACTCTTAACCTAACATAGGTTGCGTATCTTCACGCAGATTAAGAAAAAAAAAAGACTATAAATTTTCTAAATCTACCCTCATTAATATTTTATAGAATACTTATCTTAATTTCTAAAATCTAGTGTGAAATTGGAAACTAGTGGATTGTTTAAGAATTTCATATATAAAATTGAGTTTAAATTATATTTTAAATTCGTATATGATTCCAAAATAAAACCAAATCAGAAATTTTTTGGAAAATATAAGAAAACCTTAAGTAATTTGGGACTTGTAAAAACCCTAAAACCTTCGTCCGAACTGAATGCTAACTAAGATCTAAACTTCCCTCTCTCAATCATCACCCTTTCTGAAAATCAAAAGACGAAGCCTTTTTCCGTAAATTCAAACTTTAAAGAGTCCCAAGAGAATGACAATAATGACTTTATTAAACTTTAAAGAAAGAAAAAGGTGGAAATGGGGTGTCAGTATAAAACCTCAGAAGCAGCAGCAGGAGGAGCACAGATTTGTAATTAAGGTCAGAATTGAAGGCTAATAGTACGGGGGGCATTAAATCCTCCTCAAAAACCAATCTCAACGCTCGAAATCTACTCTCTAATTAAACTTAACTTTTTGTCTTCACCCTTCTCCGTGAACTTCGACTGCGCTCTCCTAGTTTTTTTTTACACACTTCTCCATCCCACCACCTCTCTCTCTAAAATCTTTCTGAGAGGAGTAGATTCTAGAGAGAATCGAAGTTCTTCTTGAAGTCCTCGTTCTCTTCTCTGTAATTGAAAAAGTAGAGAAGAACCGTGTAACAGAGCTGATTCTGCATTCCAAAAGGTAAGAGTACTCAAAACCTAGGGGGAAAAAAGTTCTCATCATTCTTCTCTTTTGGTAAAAGTTTTTTTTTGATTCGGTGATTATGATTGTTTTTGAAGAAAGTGATTTCTGTAATAATAGACTGTCTATCAAAAGAATAGATTCTGAAATTGTTTTTTTGTTGTTCTTATTGCTGAGGTTGTTGTAGTATTTGTTGTAAGTTTTTTGTTGGTGATAATCTTGGTTTGGATGATAATGCATGTTGATTTGATTTGTATTTTGTGTTTATTTCGGTTTGTTTTTGTTGATTTTGTGCTTTTTGACGCTCTATTTGAGTGTTACGGCGGAAAAAGTGACGAGTGACGAGTGATTTTGATTTTTGTTCCTCTTTTTGTGAGGGAGTTACTTAAGATTGGTACTTGATTAAGTACATTGTGAGAATTTGGTGGTTTTAAGTATGTGGAAATTCGTGTTTTGCTGTTTCGAATGGAGTATAATTGTTTTAATTTTTATGGAATGATTTTAGAGACAGTACTAGTGTTGTGTTTTTTTTCGATAGTTTTTTGATTTTGTGATTTTTGATGCTGTATTTGAGTGTTTTAGGACGGAAATGATCACGAGTGATTTTGATTTTTGTTCTTTGTTGTGAGGAAGTTACTTAAGATTGGTACTTGATTAAGTACATTGTGAGAATTTGGTGGTTTTAAGTATGTGGAAATTCGTGTTTTTGTTGTTTTTAATGGAGTAGAATTGTTTTAATTTTTATGGAATGATTTTAGAGATAGTACTAGCGTTGTGTTTATTTTTGATAATTTTTTGATTTTTGTTCGATTGATTGTTGTGGAATTGAAGGTTGAATCGTTTTAGCAAAGATTTGAAAAAACCGAAAAGAGTTTATTATTTTGCCTTTTTTTTTTTTGTTAAGGAAGTAATAACTAAGTTACTAAACATTGATTTAATGTTGGAACCTGATTATGTACAATGTGATGTATGAGTAAATTCCTATTTTGATGGAGTAGAAACTTGTTTTTTTTTTTAATATGATGACCCGAGTATAGTACTAGTACAATGAGTTAGTGAAGGTCTTGATTTCTTGAGTTGGTCAGCAATGACATTACCGCTATTGTGTAATTGTATTTAGTTTTTATAATTTGTTGATTTTCGGTCTTTTCTTTCTTTATTTGCATGTTGTTGAATCAACGGTTTGGTCATTCTACAAATGAGTAGATTTAATTGCCTATCTTTGTTAAGGAATTGAGCGGTTCTTAACATTAAGTATATGTTGGTACCTGAACATTGATTTATGTGTTGATTTATAATGAAGAATGGGCTTAGACTGAATTCTTTTTCCCTCTTGATTACCGGTCTATTTCACTTATTTGTGTTGAGTACAAGTCGTTCTAATCAGTTGCAGTTTTTCTCCTGTAGGAATTCTCGTATTCAGCTGTTCAATGGCTTCTGCTCTAATACTTCTTTTTGGTAAGGGCCTGCAACTTTCACCTCTTGCTTCAAAGCCGCTGTGTTCATTGTTTTCCTCTTGGGTGTATTGTAAAACTTGGTATATAGTTGATTGATTGGGAATTATCTGCCGTAGTGAATGGATCTCTATTTTTTCCCAAGGCTGTTAAAATATGATATTTGAAGAGTTTCAACATCAAGTCCCATCATGCAATTACCAATTCCTCTTTTCAAGATGATCTACACTCTATTATATTGGTTCTAATTAACATTCTTTGAGATCTACTGTATAGGGTGATGCAAGTATAAACACAAGAAAAGGTGAAGCCAGCCAGTATGGATAAGGACGTGATTCTAGAGCAGCCTACTGGTGTCTTGACTGGCATAAAGTTTAGTCTTTTGACTGAAGAAGACTTGGTACATGAGCACTCTCTTTACACTTATAATGCCTACTTGTTGTTCGATAAAATGTTTCTGATTATATAGCTACTAAAGGTAGTTGATTAGTTTTAGGTGTTGCAGGGACAATAACTATCGGCATGTATTTGGATTGTTGTTTGAGTATTTCTTTTAACATTCATGTGTTATGTTTGTGTATATTATTTTCAGGAAAAGCACTCCGCCGTCTCAGTAGAATCTGTGAATGATGTTACAGATCCTAAGATGGGGGTACCAAATATGTCATCCGAGTGTACAACATGCGGGGCCAAAGACATAAAAACCTGTGAAGGTGTGGACAGAGACGTACAAGAATGCCGCTTAGTGAGTTGTGTGCTTATATTTCCTTTTCCATGTTTCTGAATGTGCTGAGTTATGCTCTCGTGTATTTGCAGGACATAATGGGATTGTTAAATTGCCAATAGATCTTTTCCATCCCTTCTTCACTTCAGAAATTGCGCAAATTCTGAATCAAGTCTGTCCGGGTTGCAAGTCCGTCAGGACGAAGGTCAGGTACCTTACTCATTGTGCTGAGTTTTTATATTTGATATACCCCTACGGTTGGAAGATATTTAGTAAATTGTAATTGAAAATATTTGCAGAATTCTAGGTTGATAGATTTGTTTTGTTTGTTTCTAGCTCGGGTTTTAAGAAGATCACGAACTTAACACTTTCTTGTCAAATTTATTGTTAGATAAACAACAGTTAAGAGAAAGAGGTTCCTTGTTTGCTATTCCGCGATAAAACTTTAGGATCTAAAAATGAGAATACATCAATCGGGAAGTAAGCAAAACATTCATTAAGCGAAAGAATGTTGGATTAAGCCCCAAGGGCATTAATGTTAATCTAGGCAATAGGACAGATCGACATAATTTTAAAATCCTGTAGGTAGAATATGGAATTTATGTCAAGCCTCACACTTAAGTAAAAGATGTAAACATTAAGTGAATTTTAGAGATTCCTTTGGCGTTTTGGAAAAAGATTTGCGCTGAGCAGCGTCTGGTGCAAGTATGTACTTGAACACTTCAGCTGAAGTCCTTGGTACTCGTACCCTTAAATATTATTATGCAGGGTTCTTATATGCTGTCCCAGCATTTGGTCATCTACAAGCGCCAGTAGTATCAACTCTCTCAGATGTTTAACAAGATGTTATTACGAGTCTCATTGATTATAAGCTAAATGAAGGATGGGTTGTCCATTTTGCCAATGTTTTTTGATATCTTCTAGAAAGTTGATAAAGAATAACTATATTTTTGGCGTTCTTGGTTTAAGTTTTATTTGATTTAATCGTTATGATATATATGCAAATACATGGTAGAGCTGAAGTCTTAATCTACTTGTGCATGTGTACTAGGGCCCGAGCTCAATGACAGAAACTTCAGCTTCCCCATATTATGCTCAACAATTTACGTGCAAATATTGTGTTGTAAGTGTGTTGCAGTATCCCTATTTTAGTATTTTCCTTTTATTTTACCCTCCCAATGAAAGTTTCTAAGCACACCACTATCCTTTTTGCTACTTCATTTAAAAGAATGATTTGTTCATGAAACAGAAAAGCTCAACTGATTGGTATCCTAAAATGAAGTTTAAAGCTGCGGGTGCGAGAGATTATTTTGGAAAGAATATTTCAGAAATTATTGTAGAAGTGACAGACAAGATTCCTAGGAAGTACTTCAGTAAGGGTCTTGAACTGCCAATGGATTACTGGGATTTTATTATGAAAGACCCGCAACAAGTAGAAACTGATTATAAATCCCACAGAAGATCTCTGACACCATTACAGGTAACATCATGTATGGTACCTCATTCTCATTCATATTCTTTTGATGGAATATACTCTGATGCACAGCTTCATGCCTACGTGGTACTTCATTCTCATTCATATTCTTTTAATGGAATATACTCTGATGCACAGCTTCATGCCCACACATTTCTATAAGATTAGAATACATGGAAGATGAAATTTATTCAAGACTGATAGCACCCTTTCCTAGTTAAAGGGTAGTGCTCCAAGATGACCTTAGCAAAACAATTGATGACGGTAACTAATGCATTAGACCCCTGGAGCAGTTTCTGTGCAGTTAAGTATTATAGTGTGATAGACTTCTGACCAATTGTATGACCAACATAACCGGCAGTCAGAATGAGTAGAAAACAAATTTCCTCATATATGGTGTTCTCATGCTCTCATCGTGGTTCCTTCTCTGTTGTAGCTTGATTTATGTATCGTTCCATGATCTTCTTTGTCCCCATTTTCAGGTTTGTAATATATTAAAGGATGTTGATCCGAACTTCATCAAAAGCATTGTTCCAAAGCGTATATTGCTTTTTCTTTCTGCAATATTAGTTACACCCAATTGTGGCCGCGTGGTGGAGATGGCCAATCTACTCACTACTGGGCAGAGTATGATTTTTGTAAGTATTGTTTCTTGTCTCAGGGAAAGGTGCCTGGTTGGTTGCCATCTTTTGATGACTTCATGTTTGTTTTTTGTCTTATAATTCTTCCGTAACTCGGTTACTTTTCCAGGATGATCGTACCAAAGCTTACAAACGGCTTGTTGATTTTAAAAGAAGTGCTAATGAACTTGGCTCCCGCGTGGCCGACTGCTTAAGTGTTTCCAAGGCAAGTAAAACAGTAACAAGTATTTAGAATTCCGAACACTAACTGGAATGATAAATCAACTGAATTATAATAGGTCCCTAAGCTCCACAATCAACTATTATTGTTAACACTTTGGTTATCCCCTTATTTATTTTGTTCATGTACTCTTACTGCAGCTAAACACTGGAAAGTCGTCCAACAATAAATTAGATTCTTTCAACAATAAATTTGATTTTCCAAACAAGAAACCAGATTCTTCTAAAACTGGTCATCAATGGGTTAAAGATGTTATGCTTGGCAAGATGACGGATAATTCTTTCCGTATGGTTATTGTTGGTGACCCGAGGATTAAATTGGGTGAAATTGGTATACCAAATGATATTGCAGAAAGGTTGGAGGTTACTGAGTGCCTAAACTCGTGGAATTGGCAAAAGTTAAATATGTGTGCCAATTCCCGTCTTCTGGAAAAAGGAGTCCTTATTGTAAGGAGAAAGGGTAAAAAGGCTTGCGTGTTCAAGACGGACGATCTGAAAATTGGTGACGCTGTCTATAGGCCTTTAGAAGAAGGCGATCTTGTGATGATTAATCGACCTCCATCTTTGCATCAACACTCTATAATTGCTTTATCTGTTAAGATCCTGCCGACAGGCTCGGTTGCTTCCTTAAACCCACTTATATGTGATCCTCTCCGTGGGGATTTTGATGGTGATTGTCTTCAATGTTATGTTCCACAATCCATTGACTCCAGGGTGGAGTTGAGGGAGCTTGTTACTTTAAACCAGCAACTAGTAAATGGACAAAATGGACAGAGCCTACTTTCGGTGAGTCATGATAGCTTAGCTGCTGCTTATTTGCTAAGGAAAGATGATGTTTACTTGAATAAAGCACAAATTCAGCAGTTAGAAATGTTGTCTCTTCATCTTCCCCCCTTTCCTGCCATTGTGAAAGCACCCACACCCGAAATGAAGGAGGATGAAGCATGCTTGCATCAGCGACCCATCGAGCAGTTAGAAATGTTGGCTTCTCATCATTTTCGCTCTCCTGCTATTGTTAAAGCACCCAATTTTCAGAGATCTATGTGGACTGGTAAGCAGCTACTGAGCATGTTAATGCCGCAAGACTTTAATTTTGATTTTCCAGTGAATGGTATCTGCATATCTGAGGGAGAGATACTATCTTCTTCACTGGAGTCTGCTTGGCTGCAAGATACGGATGATAGCATTTACTCTACTCTGGTCAGGAATTATGGGGATAAAACTCTTGACATCCTGTTTTCTGCTCAGGAGATATTGTTGGAATGGATATCAATGAGGGGTTTTAGTGTTTCTTTGTCAGATATATACCTATCTTCTAATTCATGCTCCAGAGGAAATATGGTTGAGGAAGTGAGCATGGGTTTACAAGAAGCTACCCAAGCATTTCGAACCAAGGACTTTCTGATAAATCGTACGTGTATGGAGAATCTTCTGAGAGATAGTGAAGACACCCATAATTGTGAAACTTTTGAAGTGGATGATATCGACAAAAGGTTATATGACTTGACCGAAATAAACATTGGTGCATATCAGGATGTCTTTCGTGATGTCCAAAGGCTGGTGTACCATTATGCATCGAAGGAAAACTCGATGCTTGCTATGGTTAGATCGGGAAGCAAGGGTAGTTTACTGAAATTAGTTCACCAAAGCCTGTGTCTTGGTTTACAACATTCGAGTGCTCCATTATCTTTTAGAGTGCCCAGCATGCTTTCATGTTCTGCAAGGAATCATAGAGATTTTGATACTCCTGGATCCCACATTCTTTACGCCGTGATTGAAAATTCTTTCCTCAGTGGCTTGGACCCTTTAGAATGTTATGTGCATTCGGTGTCAAATCGGGATAGTTCTTTTGGAGAAAATGCTGAGATTCCTGGAACTTTGTTTCGAAAGATTATGTTCTACATGCGTGATTTATACCTTGCGTATGATGGGACGGTTAGGAATGCATATGGAAACCAGCTTGTCCAATTCTCTTATGGTGTATCTGATAAGGTTACATCCACTGAGGATGAGATATCTTGCCAGATTAGTACTGGCAGTGACAGAAGATGTGGCGGCGAACCTGTGGGCTCGTTGGCTGCATGCTCCATTTCTGAAGCAGCATATAGCGCCTTAGATAAGCCACTTTCTAGTGTGGAAGATTCTTTATTGCTGAAGCTAAAGGTTTGCTTGTGCTATTTTCTATTTAATTATTTTAGATCTGTTTTCATGAATTCGCTACTTGTAGAGTTAGTTTCATGTAAAATATGAGTTTGGCAGTGATTATAGAGTCTGAATAACTTGATTTTACAGAAATTATTGATGTCTTCAAAGACGAAGACAGCGGAGGTCCAGAATGTAACACTGTTTCTGTCTAAGAAACTAAAAAGATTGAATTATGGATCTGAGTATGGAGCCATAGCAGTTAAGAGTCATCTGGAGAAAGTTCTTTTTTCAGAAGTTATTTCTGACACTGCAATTGTGTGAGTTTCTTAATTTTCATGATGATGCTTACTAATCTGTTAGTATTTAAGTCAATTACCAGGCTAATTGAGTTTCTTTTGCTATGTCTTGCGGATATTAGTTTTTCTGAAGAAAATTGTCAGACCCATCTTAGTCCATGGATCTGCCACTTTCACATTAGCAAGGTATTACAACTCTGAATATTCTCAACGTGAACTGTTGTCTTTTGTATTCCAGTTTTCTTAGCCCTTACTTCACCCAAATTTTCAGGAAGAGATGCAGAAGAAAGGGCTGAATGTTGCATCTATATCGAGTGCTCTCGAAAAGAATTGTTGCTCTAACTTGAGCAAACAGAAGTTTGAACTGCCAGTCATGCATCTTGATAGCAGAAGGTTGCTCTTATTAAATAGCAGAGCTGATGCTTTACAAAGCTACATGTTTTTTATCCTGATTTTGCTTACTCTTCTATGCTACACAGACCCTACACTGTGTATATTTAAGTTAAGGAAATGCAGACAAAGGATTTTACATGCATTGGAAAAATAACGCAAACCACAAATAAGAATTTAAAGGATTTTTGTGAATGCAATCAAGAGCATAACATAAATAGAATATTTCCCTGCCGTGTAAGATATTGAAGTAGAGTCAAGGAATGCAGACTACTTACATCCGTAATTCTTTTTTGTTTAGTTAGTGTGCTGGACATTGACACCATCATGGCTAGTTTATTTGCTTATCATGTAACACATCTTTGTACAACACTAGAACACTTTCCAACATCTTCATTTGTTAAGTATTTTTGAAATTATTATGTAGACTTTTTATAGAAAGCATCTAACACACATTTACTCAGTTAAACCCCATATTTTCCTACTTACATCCGTAATTCTTTTTTGTTTAGTTAGTGTGCTGGACATTGACACCATCATGGCTAGTTTATTTGCTTATCATGTAACACATCTTTGTACAACACTAGAACACTTTCCAACATCTTCATTTGTTAAGTATTTTTGAAATTATTATGTAGACTTTTTATAGAAAGCATCTAACACACATTTACTCAGTTAAACCCCATATTTTCCTACTTACATCCATAATTCTTTTTTGTTTAGTTAGTGTGCTGGACATTGACACCATCATGGCTAGTTTATTTGCTTATCATGTAACACATCTTTGTACAACACTAGAACACTTTCCAACATCTTCATTTGTTAAGTATTTTTGAAATTATTATGTAGACTTTTTATAGAAAGCATCTAACACACATTTACTCAGTTAAACCCCATATTTTCCTACTTACATCCGTAATTCTTTTTTGTTTAGTTAGTGTGCTGGACATTGACACTATCATGGCTAGTTTATTTGCTTATCATGTAACACATCTTTGTACAACACTAGAATACTTTCCAACATCTTCATTTGTTAAGTATTTTTGAAATTATTATGTAGACTTTTTATAGAAAGCATCTAACTCACATTTACTCAGTTAAACCCCATATTTTCCTACTTTAACTTAGCTAACTTAATTGCAGTCATTGCTCGATGGCTGGTTCAGAAACCAGTTGTATTGTGGGGTCTGTTGACATCGAAGAGGCTTGTTCCAACCAATTGGCTGGTGTTCGTGACGTGATGATGCCATTTTTGCTTGGGACGGTCATCAAAGGTTTCCATTTCAACACAATTTTTTTTTTTTGCACAATTTTCCCAAGCTGCATTTACCTGGTTGTATGTTGCCTGCAAGTTTTAGCATCATATCTCTCAAAAGTAATTAGTTTTAGCCTGAATTTAAATTCAGTGACTTAATGGATGAATAGGATTTGTTTGGCAATCAATGCCGTGTTGACAACTGTTGGGGTAGAGGGAGACACATAGCACCTTTTTATTTTTAGTGATCTCTGTGGTCAACCTATTGAAGTAGAATAGATAGGTTTTAATTATAATTGTTATTCAAACATTTGATATATCGAAAACGTTTCGTAGAATGGCAGTTTCATCTTTATCACATCGGAAATTGACAACAACATAAACGCATAAGATTAGTACTTCTTAGAGTATATTGTTTAGGCTATTTTATTCCAATATCTTGTCAGTGCATGGCCATATGTTTTCCTTTGTATTGTTCTTTAAAAGTGTTGTCTAGAATGCGATAGTGAATCTTTTAATATTTTTATTTGTCTATTCACTGTTAAGAGTTCTGCCATCTGTTAATGCCATCTTTTGATATTTTTATTTTTATTCTGTGACTATCATTTTTGTTACTGGTAACAGAAACGTTGAGATGGCATGTACAAAGCGGTTCTTCCATCTGTTAATGTGTGCTTTTTTGTCTTTAACGTCTTATTAGATTTATGTTTTTCAAGTGTCAAGAACTTTATACTGCTATATAGAAGAAAGTAAGGTCCAGAATCACCAAACATCTGTATGGGTGTGCTCAGTTTTTACCTTGGTGGTGTAACTTGGCAAGTTTATTGTCTTGTAAAGTTCCATGAGTTTGGGATTGGGTAAATGAATGAATTACTGACAATTTATTTGTTTGGTGCTTAGGGTTCGTGGAGGTTGAGAAAGTAGATATCGTGTGGAATGATTTGCCCAGGGGATCTCGTACAAGTTCTTCTGGTGAAATGTGTCTAAGAGTTTCCATGGCCAGAAAATTCAAGAACTTCAAGTTCTGGAGTATTATTAAGAATGCCTGTCTCCCCATTATGGATCTAATCGATTGGGAACGCAGTTATCCGAACAGCATCAATGATGTATCTCATGCCTATGGGATAGAGGCTGCATGGGCACACTTTTTCAGAGTGAGGAAATCTGGCCATACTTTTTCTCATAAGCATTTAAAACGAGAATCTTACAGTTTTACCCATGGATTTATATTTTATTTTGTCTGATGTGCAGAGTTTGAAGTCTGTAACATCTGATATAGGAAAGAGTATTCTTGAAGAACATCTGCTCCTCATTGCAGATCGTTTGTCTTTTACAGGGGAGTTTCTCGGTTTAACTGCCAAAGGATTAATAACTCAGACATCCACCCCATCTCCATTTAATCAAGCATGCTTCAGTGTTAGTCCTCACATATGTCAATTCCCATGCATACTTATAATCATGTAACCTGGTAATGTTTACAGCATTTAAACATTTTGTTGTTTGTTTTCACATCGAACTTTGCAGAGACCTCTCTTCAATTTCGTCCAAGCTGCAAAGGATGAAGCTAAAGATGATCTTTCAGGGACCCTAGACGCAGTTGCATGGGGCAAGAAAGTTCCCGTTGGCACTGGTGGCAACTTTGAGATTATTTATTCGCAAAAGGTACTGCTATATATTGTCATTGAAATTGTCAATTGTATCTATGTGTTGAAAGAAGATGACTTGCTCAAGGTGAGGATTGATAATTGGAATTGAAGTAAACCTACTGTAGAATTCGGACAACCCCAGATCGATTCTTTGATGATAGCCAGTATTTAGGAGCATTACTTTTTGGTTGCATTGCTTCCATGCCATCAATTTAGTTTTTTATTTTACTGTTTGTATTTTCTTGAGCAATAGCTGCATATATGAAAAAAGAAAAGTAGGTTACTGGAATTATGTAGGTATTTCATACTTGGATTAATAACTTGATTACTTTTTCATCTGTCAACCAGCAAATAATATTGATCATATTTTACAATTTATGAATTTAACAAATTTACTATTGTCTATGTACTTATATCTTTAATTGATTTTCACGTTCATTTCTATTCTTGGTTCTTGATCCCTTCAGTTGTTCCTATAATCTTTAACTGTTCTGTTTTTTAAATGTTGGCAGGATGACCAAGTTGACAAACTGGATATCTTTAATACGTTATCTACCCAACCGATTTATAAAGACGCGCAAAAGGCGTCCCCTAAAAAAGGTGACAAATGGGATAACTATTCATTTGCAGATGGATTTGCAATCCCAGCTACGCCCGTTAAGTCAGAAAGCATCCCAAAGGCAGTTGGTAACGCTTCTCCTTCAGAAAATGACATATTAGACATGGTCTTTCAATTGCAGAACATCTTGTACAAGTAAGCTATTCGTCCATAATTCCACATGTTTTTTATTCTTCCTTGCTATTAAAGGTAGATGTGAAGTTCCTTACAGTATTTCTTTTTCCTTTTTCATTTTTGCAGGTATCCGGTTGGGCATTCTTTGAGTGAAGACGAGATATCCACAATGATTTGTGCTTTGAGTTATCACCCTCGAGGAAATGAGAAGGTGGGATCTGGACTTCGTGAAATTAAGGTAATTATCGAATTCAGAAAATGTTAGGTTTCTGTGTTCTTTAGTCAAGGAGTGTTTGACAATCATGCTAGGTTATGCATAAGTCTACATAGAGTTAGCTTCTTAACATAGAGCTTCATGTGGTTGTCGACAGCAAAGTAATAGTTTTCACTTGATTTCTAGGTTCCCTAGATGCCCATCCGCAATGTCTCTGTATTCCAACTCATTTGCATGGTTTCAAACCAATTTAGGCTGCAAAGCATTTTAGGGTTGATATTTTTCAGAAGGCAGGTAGATCAGGCAATCTGTTGTTACTGCTACTTGCTACGTCTGCTAAACTTTCATCTTCAAATCCTAGTATAGATTTTGTCGTCTGGTAGTCTCATTATTTGTAGAACATAAGAATTGAACTTTATTTGTGGTTGGTTAGAAATAAGTTCAGTTCGTGATATATTTTTGTTTGCAATTTTGACAGGTTGGTTACCATCCGAAGTATAATTCTCGCTGTTTCAATGTAGTAAGAACTGACGGTAGCATTGAAGATTTCTCGTACCGAAAGTGTGTTTTCGAAGCAGCAAAACGAATTTCTATTCATTGTGCTGAATCGATAATGAAACGGTTTAAGAATGATAACAACAACAGTTACCTGGTGCAAGAGCACAATTGATAACCTCCCACTCCGTGGAGGAGTACAATTTTGCTACTTCATTTTTTGGTGCTTTGCTACTTGAATTCAATCTTATCCATACATCTAAGTGCATATAGTACAGTCATAGATATGTCCTTGGTTGTTTGGATGGGATTAATTCTAAAAAGCTAATCACCAAAAATCAAGTAACAACATGGCACTCCGCCCCAAGGAGGGCATGTTGGTACGGGAGTGATAAACATGTAAGTGCTACAATTTCACAGCTCTGCTCATAATAGTTGGTATTCTTTTTCTTTTATTTAATTTTGTTTTTTTGTAGCTTATCCAAGAGAAATCTGTTGATCCACGGAACATGCTAAAGGCTGCTGCAATTACTATGGGCAGCCACAAGTTGCAATCCTTTCAAAGCAAAAGGAAGGCTGTTAATGCCACTTGTGCAGTCGCAGCCTGATGAAGATGGGAGATTGCTGCACAATGAAAATGGAAGAATTTTGGTCCAGAAGCCCACTTGAACTTTCAAAGATAATTCTTTCGGAGTTGCACGTGCTGGTGGTGGGAGGAGGCTAAGGAACACTAGTTACCATTTAGGTTTTGAAGCATGTAGTATGTAAAATAAAAACAACCATCGCTTTATTTCTGCCACTAAATACTACTATGTAAAAGCTATAGAAGTTGAAAATAGATCTCCCTTTGAAAGTCTTAATGATAGTAGTTTCAAGTTTACTTTCTGCATCACTTATCTAGTCTCTTTCGGCTCTTCTTGTGTTGATTGGGAGAGGTCATTTTTATCTCTTCAGAATAGGGTTCTTCTTGCACTCGTTATTGCTTATAGATGAAGTTTATGCCAGTCTTGCTAATTGCTTATAGATGAATAAGCTATAGAAAGTTATAATGACAGTTGTGCATTCCAAATGGAGTTATTTGCTAATTGCGAGAAAGTTGGCAGCAACAAAATCAAAATTGAGATTTTCTGAAGAAACAGTAGCAGAAAAAGATGAAGAAATCTTGAAGAAATAGAGAGAGGAAAATTTTCAGGAGAGAAAACAAGGAAAAAGAAGAAAAGATTATCTCTCCTCGAAATTCAGTTAATAAATAGGCAGAAGGGATAACCGGCTAAAAATAGGGTATACCGGTAAAAAACCGACACATGTAAATAAAAGCTGAAATTATGGAAGTATGTCGGTTGAGTGGAGTTTGAAAAGATGAATGTGTGCGAGATTATGGATCGAAAGAAGATTCTCACATCATTCATTCTGAAAAAAGAACGACATGAGAAGAGGCAAAATGTAGAAGTGAAATATCGCACACTTACTATCTATGCGATATAATGATGATCTAGTATGAGCGAAGGGCATCGCTCATGGTTAAATTAAAATGACGTATCAAATGATGTCAGCACAGTCACGAGTAAAGTATGAAGAGCTATGCGAAGTTAAAAGAGTGTGCGAGAAGAATCAATGTATATGTACGATAATAACACACAGTAGATCCGAAAATAGGGGCTTTATTAGCTGTACCCCATTATGTATTAGCTGTCATCCACTATGTAATACCCTATATAAAGGGTAGAACGACCATGTAAGGAGAGAGATCTTTGGGGTGAGCTTAGATAAGAAATTTAGGAGAGAGAAAGTTTATTTGGAGAACAAATTAGAGTTTTCTTATCATCTTGTATCCAATTTTGAGATCTTAATGAATGATTACGTGATTTCCACCATGATTTCTTAGAGTATCGTCTAGATTCTTACATGGCTGTAGTTATAGGATTTCCTGCAACTACATGGGACTAAAATGATTTACTGGAAGAATAATCAAATAGCTGATATCTTTTTCTTTTCAGGACATACCACATGGTCAGCAACACCAGAAGGATTAGCTATTCAAGGAGCGGTCTGTTGGGCGCAAAAGCTGCATCTAAATAACATTCAAATAAGAGCAGATTGCAAGGATGCAGTAAATTTTTTGAAGAATAGGCCATCTTCTTGTGATTGGAGAACGAAAGCTATTCTAAAGGATGTATCAACTTTTTTGTGCAATGTTCCTAATGTAAATATCATGTATGTAAATAGGCGGGGTAACGGGGAAGCGGACAAGCTAGCAAAATGGAGTCGAAAGAAGCTGAAGTCTTTTGATTAAAATGACTCCAGTAGTATAGTTTTCAAAAACAAAGTAATGCTTGGCATTGTAAATAAGCAGAATATTTTGTTGTACAGTTCCTAGTCTTTTGAAATAAAACTTTCTTTAATTAAAAAAAGAGAGGATTTATGGCAATTCACTCTTTTTGGTTGCAGATGGTGGAGTTGGCGGCTAGGGAGCACTAGTATCATTTAGGTTTTAAAGCATGTAGTATCTTTATTTTATAATCATGTAGGATTTAAGAAAAAAATCATCGTTTTGTTTCTGCCACTAAGTTCTACCATGTAAAAAGCCGCAGAAGTTGAAAATAGATCTCACTTTAGAAGTCTTAATGATGGAAATAGTTTTAAGTTTAACTTCTGTTTCACTTGTTCAATTTCTAGTCTTCTTTGGTTCTTTCTTGGGATGATTCAGGTGCATTTTAATCCTTCAAGAACTCAAATCAAAAACTATCATATTCAGAAAATACAAAATTGTATTAGAAGTCTGCATAGCAGCTGCTGGCCATTGTATTCCCTTATTTCAGAATTACTGGCTTCTGAGAACTTTAGTGGAATGAACAAACAATACGAAGCAATTTTTCTAGTTCTATGGATTATAAAATCTTAAATACATGGCTTTCTAGTTCCATAGATCATAAAATCTTAAACATAGGTCTTAGGAAATCAACAGAAGGATATTTAGACCCTGACAAGATGAGATGGATGTTAACACCTAATGGTGAATTTTCGGTTAAATTTCAAAACAATGGTAAATTAACCCCCGACAAGAGATGGATGTTAACACCTAATGGTAAAGCTTCGGTTAAATCCCTTCATGATAAATTTCAAAACAATAACGAAATTAATACTTCAACTGCTGCTTTATGGAAAAAGTTTCGGAAAACAAAAGTATCATAGAAAATTATTAGTATTTTTTTTAATGCTAAGAAAAAGTTTTATTAGAAGTTGAAACTAAGTGCAGACTTTGTGTCAGCATGTAATGCTTCGACTATAAAATTTGGTGGATACTGAATCCAACTTTTGCTAATCTGAAAAGTGCGAAAATGTTTTGCCAACTTATCTGCTGGTTTATTAAACTTCCAATTAATGAACTTGTAAGTCCATAGTGGGTGCTTGCTAGAAAGTTGTATAACGTCTAAAATAAGAGGCTGTGATTCCCATCTGACTCTTTGGTAGTCTCCATTAGTTGCTGCTGCTACTGCCACATTCTATGCATCAAGCTCAAAACACACACTCTTCAAGTTTGTCCTGCCCATAGTATAGCCTGCATCAGCCCTTCTATTTCTGCAAGCTTCACATCTAAATTTCCACGCTCATAGATGCAACGTCCTTGTTCAAACTCACCTGCAGAATTACTAAATATCAATCCCATTCCTGTATGATTTTTCAATAAGATTGTTTTGAAAGAATCATCACAGTATATAGAATAAGTTAAAGCATCATAAGGTGTCTATGTATTCTGTGTAATATTAGGCGAACTACTACTGCTATTATTACTGTGTGTCTTCTTCGTACTCATTCATGTCATGTCATTTAGATACTGTATGTTACGAATTACTTCCACTGGGTTGGGTTTCTTTCCTTCAAAAACATATTTGCAACGTTGTTTCCAGATTTCCCAGCTTGTATTTTCCATCTTAACTATCAAGTCCTCATCCAGTTTAGTAAACTCATTTGTGAACCAACTCATTATCCATCTAACCACAGTAGTATCAGCAGTTTCCATGTTTCTTCTATTACCAAGAATTGAAGTCCATACAGCTCGAGCAAATAGACAATCCCATAAGATGTGCTTAGTAGTCTCCACCACCCGATGACACATACTGCAATTTTCTCCACCATAATGCATTACTCTGCCCATACGTTTGATTGAAGGAATTATGTCGTCCATAAGAATATCTTGATTCTTGGTAAACTATTTAGACCCCATAGTTGCTTCCATAAAGCTTCTATATTAGCATCATATGTATTAGATATATTGGACTTGATTTCTACTAGTTTTTTTTGTAAGCAGACTTGACTGTGAACTGCCCATTTCGAATGAGAGTCCAGATTAATTTTTCTTTGGAGCTTGCAGGTATCTTTGCTGGAATCTGCAGGGGAGAAAATCTGCTTAATAACTATGACTTTTCATGCTCTAGTATCTTTATCAATGAGATCACTTACAATGCTATAATTAACTGCCAAGTCAAAGCATGCAATTGAAACTGGTGGTTCTTGTTTCCCTGTGATCCAGTTATTCTTCCAAGTAAGAAGCACCAGCACTGAGAAAAACAACTGAGTGGGTAAAAGACTTAAGTTTACAGGTGTTTTGGATAGAGAATGACTCCAAAAGACTCATAATTTATGCCCAAGAAAGTCTCAAATACATCAACTTGAAGAATTAATAGATAATCAGAGAATAAAAAAACATTCTAGCATTAATAACGTCTTCATGTTCTTCTTTTTTGGGTTTCACCTTTATTAACAGATATGGAAAAAAGGTAGCAGATAGCTTGGCAAAAACACTAAGGAAAACTCAACAGAACAAAAAACTGGACAATTACATCTTCACTGCCTCTTTATGTTTCAAAGTTCTTATTTCCTGATAGGATTTCAATAGACCAGAATGATGATATTCCGTTAGCTTCAGTTAACATCTCTAAATTTCAGTCTAACTGTACTTTACCTTCTAGCGAAACAAACTTGTTGGGAGCTATTGCTCCATTAACGACCGTATCTATAAAAAGAGTAACCAACAAAGTTACGTTTCCATGTCTAGTTTGATCGTTATTAATTTATGGGTCTTTAAATGCAAAAAAGAAATAAGCTTTCCATGTTTTTTCTAACTCAAGCCCACGATGTTAAGAAGTCTAGGTCCAGCACTCCAACATTTCAAAGTTGTTAATCAGAGTAAAGAGAAGGGAGAAATAACATCTCAAAGTCTCAAGACCCTCGAGTCTCAACCTTCTTTCATTATAGTTAGAATGATGAGAGGTCCCCCATTTTAAATTCTAACTATAATGAATCACTAATATTCCAAGAAACGACTTTTATTTGGCTCCAATAATGTGAAATGTGGGTTTGTTTGTTAGTTATTCCTAATTAGGATTCTTTAATATTAACTTGTTGAGTGACTAATAACGATATTGGTTAAATTTTAGAAGGGTGTTTATAAGGTTTAAACTGACGATTCTATTATGGACTGTACTAGATTTTAATATCGATCTATTTAAAGATTTGAATATGTTTCAGAAAAAATTTAATATAAACTTTTCTTTTAAAAAAAAAAAAGGATTTTAAAATTTAGCATGGTTCTTTATCTTTTCTTTTTCCGCTTGACCATTGCGTGATTAGTGGTGTTTCGACTTGGATTACTAGTAGACTTTAGAATGGGTTCAATTACAACTTCACAACAATAGTTTGGGAAGAAAATAAACATCTATTCTGTAACAAAAACAAAATAAAATTTGACGACTTTAGCGCAGACAATCCAGAAAAATAACATTGATATACTCACCACAATATGTATAATTTTGTGTATTGGGGTTAATAAAGGACGAATGTGATCAAAGTGCGAGTAATTTGGTTTTGTTTCAAAAAAAACACACACGAAGATACAAGGAGATAATCAAAGTGAATGCATAATATTTTGCTCATATTTTATGAGTTTAATTTCTTTATATTCGTATTTTTAAAATTCACTTTACTTATAAAAACCTAAAACAAGAATCATAAAACAATCTAAATTTTTTCTCCCAAAAACGGAAATTATACTCTAAATTATGAAGAAATATTATTTTAATGATATATAAACTTTAGTACCAACTGATACTTGGCCAGATGACCAAATAGTTAGCCAGATTTTCTTGAACTAACTAATAGGCTTGGACCATTTTATTGTTGGTTAAAAAGAAGTCCCACAAATAGTCGGTAATAACTCAACTTTATGTACTACTAGTTGAACTAATTGATCCTTACTTGATCTCATATTAACCTTAATCCCCAAAGTATTTAAAAGATAAAACGACACAACTTAAAACAATGCAGCAAGATTCTGAACTAATTGATATTTACTTTGTACTTAGAAATTACCAAAGGTATATAAATAAAAGGTTATCAAAGCTTTGAATCTCTTTCTCTACATCTAAAAACTCATATTTTAATCTTTCAGGAGCAAAAACGGATTTTTTAGTTACCACATGGAGTCCAAATTTGTGCACCCCCACTAAACCAGGGTGCACCTTACCGTTCATCATATTGATTCAAATTCTCTCTAAGTGGTTTTCAAAAACCGAATACATTTTTATTTTCTTATTTATTTATTTTAAAATTCATTGAAAATTGAGGAAACTAGACATTGTTTCTACTTTCCAGAACTCCATTAGCAATCTTTTTTTTTCCTCTTTGGCTTCTCTTCCCCACATCATACGGTTCCATATTAACCATCTGAAAACAAAATTATGAGTCCAAAGAAAACAAAATAAGACAAAATATATGAATACTTCTCTGAGTTTCTGCTGTTTTAATTTTTTGTAGTAATAGCTCATTAAAGCTCTAATGGTGGACAAGAAACTGAGATCTGGCCGATCAAAATAAATAAAATGAAACTGAGATGTTGTTAATAAGCTGGGACCAAATTTGATGACGACCTCATATCTCCAATCTGTGATTTTGGATTCTACAATTTGGGTTATTGTTATTTTCTCATTGTGAACTGAAATTTCAAATCAGAAACAACAATCAATTAAAAATCTTGATTAACATCACCATCGAAATCATAAACCCCATGTTATTGCTAGGGTTTTTCGAAGGAGGAGATTAATCGATAGTTCTCATTGATGGTGTTGAGAATGTAAAACAATCACACAAACTTTCTTCTTCTCTGTTGCTGGGGGAAGATAGATAAAAAAAGGAAATGGTGTTAATAAAGGTTTGAGATTCCTCCGTCTTTGGTTTCAATCTGTATTTTAGATTAAACAAATACAAAACTAAAATGTACATCCGGTTTTTGAAAACCACGCAGAGAAATTTTGAATCAATAGGATGAGCCGTAACGCGCACCCCGGTTTAGTGGGGGTGGAAAAATTTGCACTCCATGAAACAAGTAGGGAAAATCAGACACCATCAACTGTTTACCTAAATTATGAAGAGTATTTTGAACTAAAGTTGTTATTTTTTTTTCCCTGTGGGCAACAAAAAGGAAAATATCAAATTACATCAAGACTAAGAGAAACATAAACTAGGTCTTAAAACCCAATCAATATCAGAACTAACAACTAGAAATGCAGGGGTTTGGTAAGACCCTCGTCTATTAAACATTACGCTTTTCCCAAATAAAGTTGGAGAACCCAAGATTTTCTGTTAAGACCGTGCGAACATACTTAACGATTGGTACACTATATTTTGTACGAATCATTTCTATTCATCTGCATCTTATGCCAGTAAGGTAAGAATTATATTACAAATATCATACTCAAAGTAAAGAGATACCACTTCAGTGTGCATTCACTATTTTGTGTTATCAGGTCAACAATATTTGTGGGAATTTCCTCCTCAATGACCAACAGATGAATAAGAAAATTAACTCCAGGTACCCACTTTTCATTCCATATCTACAATAAAATTTGGAATCAAATCCCAAAAACAATTTGGTTTCAAAGTTTTCATTCTTTTTCTAGTGTTATCCCAAATTTGAAAGATCTTTGAAATAAGAGAATATCATAGAGTTAGAGCCAACAAAACATTTAGATTTAAGAACTCTTATCTAGAGAGCCTCGAGTTAACTTAGTAAGAATTCTTCAAGTTGGTTTAGTTAACACGAGGATATTTAAAGCATTTTGTATTCTTAATACCAAGCCCACCCGGTCTTTAAAAGTATAAATTGAGTTACAACTTTTGGGATAAATCTGTTTCTTAGAATGAGACTTACTCCATCAAAAATCTCTCTGCATTCTGTCTAACTTCTCCATAGTTTTGGTATGAAATTTTAAACAACTCGATTGATAGAATGCTTAAGGTAAAGTAACGAAGTTCGCTAAAACTGTTCTTCCATGTTTGAAAAGAAGCTTAGATTTCCAGAATTTCTACCTAGCATAGGGTTTTTCAAGAAATGATTCAAAACTATAATATCTTGGTCTATCAAAGATTAAAAGAGTACCTAACTAGTAATCTAATTACCGCACATACAACACAAGGTTGGTAAAGATCTAGCATTTCCGATATGCCACTTTGTGCAATAGTATATCCACACTCGTCAACTATATAACTTTAGTAAAATTTGTATTTGTGCAAATGCACTCTGTATGTCAACCATGACAAAACTTAGGGGTGAGCATGGTACGGATTGGACCGGATTTAGCCTAATTGATCCGCACTCGATCCACTACATGACATATTTCAACTTTAGAATTCGCATCATATGTAGTGTCCAACCGAAATGGATGGTGAATGGATGGATTGAATGCAGATGAGTCAATTGATGATTTTACAAATACTTGTTTCGATAATCACAGTAATAACACAATAATCATCATTACAAAGGGCGAACTATAGTTATTACATGTTTTCTCACCGCCTCTTAATTTCAATCCTAAAAATTCGATGGAAGTAAATGACGAAGAAGTAAGATGAATACATAGTGGATTATATGTAACTAATACATGCATATATACAAATTTCAAAACCAGGTCACTGGTATCATCACCCAAAAACATTATCACCATACTAAAGTGACATTGACATATGTAACAAATATTTTACCTCCATATTTTACAAAAATTTCATATACTCAATATAATCAACGGATTTTTAAGATAACATTTAGATCCCATAAATGGCATCCGCATACAATTCATTAATATACGGTCCGGATATCCATCTGCGGATGGGTGTCGAATCTACTTTAACATTTAGCCTAGTGGGCCTAAATACGGCCCAAGTAATTTACTCGTCACTCGTTTGTTTTTGTGATATAACGTTAAATTCAGAGGTACTTTAGTCCTGACCAAAATAAGTGGGGAATTCATCTTGCGTCAAATTTTTCCTACTGATTTGAAGTTTCAAACGCAAGTAGTATGACTATAGTCTCACCATATTGTCTTTGTAAACTAGCGTTAAATGTTTATCCTACCGAATTTCTCGATTCTTAACATCGTCGTGCCTTCCATATGTAGTATTGATTTCTCTATGTCGGACTTTTTTTGCCATGGGAATAACAGCCATTTTTTTAAGGAGAGAGAGAGACTATATTAACGATGGACGTGGATTTCCTATATGCCTGCATATCAATCTGCTCTTTTTGGTCCATGCTCTTACATGGACATCTCGAACAAAGAAAAAAGGAACCGTCTAGTTGAATGCAGAGTCATTCGAAAATGATGTTTGAAATACTGCTGCTGCTATCCAGCGGCCACCACCAAGTTGGCGATTATTGTAGTCCATAGACGATTTCTCATAATAAAAACACAGTAGAAAAAAAAAGTGCAGAGTATGTATCTATCCATTATCATCATTTGTCAACTCCATGGATGAGTGCCAGGTGAAGTACTGTCTTATTCATCTTGGACTTTCAATTGTCAAAACTTGATCCTAGCAAGATATTGTCTGGCATGTTGACATTAGTTTTTTGATCTCGTACATCAACACAATGAAGAAGTCAGCATTATCAAATGCATATGTGAAAAGAGGCTTATTTGTTCATTTCTCTCGTCACGGGTCGAATTGTATCGTGCCGGCCTGATTGTAATATTGACTTTTGCGATACACCTATATTTTCGATTTGTCAAAAGGCTGAATATTAAGCACATAATTATATTTTTTTGAACATTTTGGAAAATGGGTTTTTTATTCTGCATCGGTGCATTCAGTTATGCAGAACACAAATACAAATCATCTGTATATTGTCAAGGGAATGGATATTATCTACTTCATAGAAAATACAAGGCTGAAATTTTCTCTTATACTGCTATCGCCAAAACAAGTATGATCATTCGTGCCAAAGTCACAATCAAAAAGTCTTAATCGAACATTCTAATCCATATAAGAAAAATACACGAAAAACTGAAACCATGGTCCAACATCTAAGCCTACACAACAGTTTAAGACTTGAAACAACAAATGCTTGTCTTGAGAAATATGTACCTATGGTATCGACTAACTGTTATCTCCGATTACATTCAGGTCGTTAATGTGCACATACCGAAAAATCATCGTCAAACAGAAAATAAATATTTGAATCTTTTGTTATTGCTGAACTTGGTTAAAAGTCTCCTTGATTAAGTCTGAAGATAGCGAGTTAGAAAAGATAGGAGGAGACTTGGTAGTGCTAATACTAACCATGACGCTTGATATTCACGTTTTTGGCACTTCCTTTCCATGTGAAGTGATTCATACACATAGCAAATGCAATGCAAATACTACTTGTTACTTTCATTTCTGAGCTAATATTTTGACTAAAATGTCCCGACAGCTATTGCAAACTCAGATTCTGGTGAGTTGACTCAGAAACTCCAATGTTCAACCCACTAGAACAACTAGTTCATATTTCATCCCATTCTCTTGGCCTGTCCACATTAAGCAATGTTTCATTGAGGCCTAAGGTTATTAGGAACGTCAATTACTTCATCTGTAATCACATCTAAGCATCATGGTGCCCATACTTTTATCTGTCTCCAAGGACTGCTCCATAGTCACCACCAGACACAGATTTTAGGGAGCCATTTACGTTAATCATCGCTTCATCCCTTTCATGGTTGAGCCAAGTGCTTTTGATCGCCACATTAAGTATGTTAACAAACACTTGATCCCCTGAATAGCACCTCATCTCAGATATCTAAAGAAACCTCACTTGTGGGTTTTCCCTGATGTCGCTAACTTTCACCAATCACAAAGCTAACAATCAGAATGGTACACATGATTTCACTTCGTTTAATTCAGTATATGCAAGTAACAAAAGAAGAAACCTCTAATACAAATAAATTGCTTCCAGAAGAAGATACTTATTCAGCTGAGGATACAAAAGCTAATTTGATTAACACCTACAATATTTTTTTTTCAACCCTCTTACAACAGTTTGGATTGAGAGAACACAAGCAAAGCAGGAATCACTGTTGCATACAGATAGAAGAGGCTTTAGAATAACAATGAGCCGGTTATGCAACTTATCACATAAATCTTTAGCAGCATTCACACTATCAAATGACCAAATAAGATTGAACAAAAATTGGTTTCAACTAAACATTTAATATTTTATAAATGCCGAGATTCAATTATGAGATATTCATAGAAACGTCTAACTAATAACTGATTCTTATAACCTAACATAGATTATTCCTCTTATATTAGGTGGATGAATCTATCTGAAATGTGTAACCAGCCTCAGAGAAGTGGGACTTTACCATGGAAAGAGACCTCGAGCGGTGGGATATCTTGTTCTTCTCTTCCTTTGGCATTTCTGCATAAGTCAGGTCATAGCCATCTGGTTGAAAGATAGGATCCCACCCAAAATCATTTGGTCCTCTTGCTGGCACTATCTTTCCCATCGTTTTCCCAAGAAATGTTATCGGTTCAGTATTAGGCCCAAGGGCAAGGGAAAACACACACATAGCATAAGCAGATTTATCCTCGTAAGCCAACAGTAAATTATTCAAACCTTCATGACCAATCTTCTGAAGAAACCATTTGATGTAAGGTCCTGGTAAACCTTGAAGGGCATTAAAACAAAGGCATGTGTCTTCAACAAGCACCGGTCCATTTACTTGAATTGCAGCTAATCTAGCTTTTTCTTTCGAGATTTCCTCAGGCTCTCCTTGTAACTCTGGCAAGTCAAGTTTTAGCGACTGGAAAGGTAATGATGTGCCCAGAATAGCACGAACTTCCTCCAGCTTTTTAGCATTTCCAGTCACAAACGTTACAGGGCGCGTCAATACCAAACCCCCTGCCCTCATTGCCGCCATTGTTCCGTCCTCGTCAGCAGTGGTTCAGCTTTGGTTATATGATCAACAACAATAATCTCACTGAATCTGTTCCAATCAGTTCCAAAATTAATCAGTGTGTGGCCATAGTAAAATCTTAATTTTGTGATTAACTTCAAGGTTCACATTTCAAAACACAACTAAAATTGACAGACACCAAACAGTTTAACAATGAAAATAAAAGAAAAACCAGCATTTCCCTAATACTGATAAACAACTTTATCAAACTTAATTATTACAATGGGATATGAATTAATTATGATAATACATTACGCGGGTTATAGCTTACAACACAGCGCAACTGGTTATCAGCAGTTACGTAATTGTAATACAGTATATACACATTCCAGTATAGAGCAAAAACCAGCTTTAACTGTAGAACAGAACTATTTGTATACATAATAATTAAAGCACAATGCTTACCAAAAATATGATCAGAAGTTAAAAGAACACAAACTTCAATTACTAGGCAGTAAACAGTATACGAATTTGCTCGAAAAATTGAATGAAAAAGAAAAGATACTAAAAATAGTAGAAACGCGAGGAGTTGGAAATGTGATTGTTAAGTGAAGATGCAATGCGGATATCCTTGGTCACAAAAGGAATCCAACCAATCAAATAAGCTGTTAAGTTTTCCGTAGGAATTACTCATATTAAGAATCTCAACTCTGGCATACTTTATAACACTACACCGAACATCTACCAACATGTTTGCCATACTAATTGTTATAGCTGGTCATATCAAGCCATAACCACACAAATTTTGTCACATAGATTCAAACTAACCTAGCGTAACTGAATCACACACGATACCCGAAATCTATATTTGAGCAACCAAAATGTTTCAGTTTGTAAAAACGCAAGTGTTACTACCCAATACTACACCAGATACAGCACTGTGAAGAATTCAACTAAATCAGTAATCCTACATCCAAATCTGGGGAAAAAGCTCACACACTGCTTCAATTTCATTCAAAAATCATACAAAAAAGGTAAAACCTAAACAGAAACTGAATTTAATTTTACAAACAAAGATTCAAAGCTCATTTTCTTCACATATATTCACAAATCAAATGACAAAAATTTCACATACCTCAGGCTCAGTCGTCCGTCTGTTATCCTGAACCCTAAAAGCCCTAGCAGTCTCCTCTAGTTTCCAGTTCCACAGAGAAATACTTAAGAAGCTGGGAAGCACCGACACACGACACGGACACGGACACGACACGACACGGACACGAGGACCGGCAATTTCTCAAAATACTAGGACACGGACACGTATATATATAAATATTTTCATTAAATTATATATGTTTGTCCCCATTCCTAACATAAAAGATTAAGCATTTACCTGTCTAAATGTTCCAGCCTTCCAGGAGAACATAGATATCCATTATCAACAAAAGGTTATATAGACATTTACTAGTCTATATATACATATCAACAAAAAATTAGAAGGCTTTGCAAAAGGGAGTAAAGTCCTTTCCGCGACATTTACTAGTCTATATATATACATATCAACAAAAAATTAGAAGGCTTCGCAAAGGGGAGTGAAGTCCTTCCCGCAACAGCGCAACTTCATGAACCAAATACTAACCCAAAAAACAAGGATCCTCCAAGTATGATGTGAATGCCGCTACATCCAGGATCCAGCTGTAGAAATTTAAAACAAAGAATTGGCATAAATGAAAGTTGCCAGAGTTTGTAAGAGTGCAGGGCTACTTGTAGAAGGTCAGTTTAAACACAAATTTCAGGGGGAATTCACATCATAAAACAAAGAATTGGCATGATAGTAACTAAAATTTTAGAATAAAACAGATCAAGGAGATGGACAGTTACCTGGTCACCAAAAAATAACGTCAACAGTCAAACCAGGGGGTATAGCTCCTCCACATTAGCTTCATTATCATCCAATATCATGCGTTCCATCTCTGGCTCATTAAGAGAAAGATCAGCAACTTCAAGTACACCAACAGTACCCTCCATAGTATCAAAAGAATCACCTCCAATGTTCCACATTCTTGTATCCCCTAGCAAGTATTCTGGGCTTCGTCTTGATAAGAGACGAAGATTAGTATGAACAAATACCAAATCTTCACCTCTTTGTGGAGTAATTTTATTTCTCTTCACAGAATTTATGAAACTATACGTACTCCAGTTTCTCTCACTACAAGAAGATGAACAAGGTTGGCCAAGCAACATGAGTGCTTTTTTCTGAAGTAAAGGAGCATACACCCCATAAGTAACCCACCACACATAAGGATTCATACTCCATCTATCATTTATGGTATTTGCATTTGCAAATTCTTCACGGCAAGATGAAAACTTAGCATACTCAATGTTAACTTCTCTTAACTCATCCGCATCGTAATACCTCTCGAAACACTTCAATCTTTGACCTGCAATCAAAAGATCTCTATGTGGTGGAACACGCCCTGGACGTTCATCAAGCCACTGACGACTATAATACCTATGTTGTTTCAATTATGATTTTAGTATAAATTTTTTTAACATTTAACTCAACTGACCAGAAAATATAAATAAGCGATTGCATATTTTACACTGTCATACATACCTTGGGTTCAATGAATGTGCCAAAGAGTGAAGCGGTGTGCTACTTTTACTCCAACGATCTGTTAAAATCCCGTCCACCACCATATGAAATGGTGAAATATCATATTCTTGTAAGCCCTCGTGGCGATGTATAATGCTCTTTACCTCATCTATCATTCGATCCCACCTTTCATAAACCAAGTGAAGACAAGGCTCGTCTGTGTCGCATAATCTAAGCATTTCTATGATAGGTTTTGTAAAATCAATAACATACTGCAAAGTGTTCCACCAATCATCATCCAACAACTTCTCTTTTATAAACAATGCTTGATTAGGATCATCATCTTTATATGATGACCATTGATTGCAAATTACCAAGTTACGGAGTCCTTGCTTCACATCTTTAAATCTTTGAAGCATTATAATACTAGAGGCAAAACGTGTCTCTGCAAGTGTGAATAATTTTAACTCCACATGTTCATTAAACATGGCTAATCTCATGGAATGTTTAGTGATGAAGTTTCTGATCAGTACCACCTCAGCAATAATTTCACTAATCCAAGCACACCCTTCATATACTAAAACATTAGTTCGAATATCTCTCGGATGACATATATTCTTTAAAGCAAGGTTTAGTGTGTGGACTACACATGGAGTCCAAAAAATGTGTTTAAACTGACCTTCTACAAGTAGCCCTGCACTCTTACAAACTGGTGCATTGTCCGTGATTACTTGCACAACATTCTGATGCCCAACTTCCGTAATTGTCTCAATGATCAACTTAGAAATGTACTCTTTGTCCTTCACTGACCCTTGAGTGTTGACTGCTTTAATAAACATTGCACCAGCCTCTGAAACAGCCATAAAGTTCATGAGGGGTCTTCGTTGTTCGTCGGTCCATCCATCAGTCACAATACTCACACCTTTTTCTTTCCAAGTGCTCTTAATTGGTTCTAGCTCTTTCTCAACATGTTCTCTTTCCTTCCGTAAAAGAGTTGTTCTTAGTTTATTATAACCCGGCGGAATATAACCTTGAATGCTTTTACTATCTGATGTAGCCAAATTAAATGCAACTTTATAATATGGACACCTAGCAAGATGGAACGGCAAGCCAGCTGCATAAAACAACCGTGCAATTATGCTATCCATTTCTTCACGTCTGGCAGCATTATACAATTTCTCTATTGGGCTCTCAACCCCTCTTTTCTTCTTCCTAGGATCTTCAACAAGTGATGAAGAATTTGACGCAAAAGAAGAACCACTACCTGATCCACATGTTGGCAGAGGCACACTTTTAAACTTAGATGCTTTTGCTCTGGCCTCAGCTTCATCACTCAATTGTTTCATTTCCTGAAGTTTATGTTCTCTGACCTTTGGACATATTCTAATTCCAGAGCCTGGAATCTTTAACAAATGTGCTTTCACTCTTGAATATGAACCCGAATATGGAACTTGACAGTGGTTACATACAAAATTCCAATTACCACCACCTTTAACTTTATCCTTCTTAGTCACATATCTCCATAGCGGAGTAGTGCTTAAAACCTCTTCGTTCATATCTGGCTATCTGCATCAAAATTAAAGAGATGATAGCCATCAAAATACAAGCATAAAATCATTACAAGCAGAAAATTAAAAGATAAATTATAAGTATTATATATAAAGCTCAAATTCAATGAACGACCAAAAATTCCCCCAAAGGCCCCAAAAAAAACCCTAAAACCTACACAGTAGACAATACACATGATCCCCACCACTAAAATCAAAACAAAACCCAAATTCACCAAATACAGCAACAACCCAAATTCACAATAGATTGAAAATAGAACAAAAAATCAATAACTCAACAAAATCATGCAAATCAGAAGGAAGAAGGGAGAGTAAAAGAAAGAGAACATACCTTCAAATTCAATGTAAACAACTACGAGATAAAGCCATAACAACTAGAAAATGATTGTAAAAAACTAAATAAGTTGATTTTCGGATGATCAACTTAGATCTGAGAAGAGAAGAGTAAAGGTGAGGGAGACTGTGGGAAGGGGTATTCTTCTGAGTTCTGAGAGTAGAAGATAGACGAGAGAGAGAGATGAGTTTTGATAAATTTTTTTTTTTTTTTGGAATTTAAGATAGAGGGTAACATATGCGTCCGACGTGCGTCCGAGTGTGTCCGATGTGTGTCCAATGTGCGTCCAACGTGCGTCAAGTGAGGACACGGATTTTGATGCGTCCGACACGCGTCGTGTGGGCGTCGTGGCCGCGTCATGTGTCCATAGTGCGTCCGACACGGACACGGAAACGAATCTGATGTGTCCGTGCTTCACAGTTAAGAAGTATAGAAAATATGATGTAAGAGAAGTGTAACAATGTTATTCATAAAAACAGGAAAAAATCTTACTGGTTCTTAAACTAGGAGACGAGTTAAACAGGTGAGTGAGTCAACGTTTCCGTTACAATCCAGAGGATAAAATAGTCATTATGAGAATTTATTACTCCTTAAAAAGAACGGAACAGAAACCCCTGAGATCCGCCAATTCTCTCTTCCCCCTCCTCTCTCCATCATCATCAGAAGAAGAGAGTATAGAAGAAGTTAGAGAACAACAGACTGTTGCTGGTATGAACCCTAATTTCTGATTCTATTCAATTCATAATCTCATGAATTTTTGAAACAACACTTAGTTTTAAGTAAATTCCTTTACAATTTCACAAAATCGTTGTTAAGTTTCTGGTAAGTGGAGCTTTTAAGTACAATCTAAGGTAGTGATCCGAGTTTTAGGCACTGGTGTTAATGTCATTGATTCTGATTCTGATTTCGATTTGTTTCGTACAGACTATAGAGGAAGTTTTTCAGTAGTTTCTTTTTGTTGTTGATAATTTCATTTCGTTGGATCTGATATGAGTGTTTGATTGGTTATAGTGGCCTAATTTGAGATGGGAGGAAATATTGTTACCTTTCTATTCATAAGATTGTGAAAATTTTGGATGATGGAGATAATTGTTGTTGTCATTTTGTTTGATTAGTCATGAGACATTGTAGTTGAAAATATCTGGATCAATTGGAAAGTAGTGGCCGAGATTTTAGATTTTTTATGGTATTTTGCTCTGGATATCTGTGTCAAATGAAAAATTATGTGAAGAATCGTTATCCTGTGATGATTTTTGATTTAGAAAGAGAGAGACATATTTGTTAATGCCTGTTTATTAGTAGTCTATTACCTTCATATGGAATTTATGGATGTGTATGTGAAATTCTAAGTGTGTAAGTTGTGAGATGTGTTAGAGATCCCTGTCCTTGTTTTCTTTAAAAGGGGACAAGCTAAAATTACAGTATCGGGTGTTATGTACAGCATTTGAGATTGAAGGTTATCCTGATAGCTCACTAGAACTTAGGAGCTGTAGGTGAGTGTAAACATGTGAGGTTGTGCTTGTGAGAGCAAAGATGAGAAATATATGAGAGCAAAGATGACTAGACGAGAAACACATGATGTATTCTTTTTATTCTTCTTTGTTTGTAAAGGATAGCTTCAATTAGAACCACTGAATTTCACTAGTTGTATTTGCAAATCACGTGGTCGTCAGGGTAATTGTTGCTTCTTGCCATCATCCCCCCTTAGAATCTGTTATTTGGTATAAATTGGTTTGGAATTAGTGGTACAATATGGCAAAGTGAAGATTGTATAAGTGGTAGAGTTCATGCATGCTTTGTTACTTACCCCTGGAGACTAATATTTGCTTTGCTGCTCAACGTTTGGTTTAGGGTTATAAGGACCTAGATTCTTAATTTGATTGTGTGGTGCCTAACTTTAGATCATGACCTTGTAACTGCATAATATAGAATTGGAATCCTACCCTTCCTTATAAAGCATTAGATCATCGTATATATATGAAATGGTAACCGTTCTGTATCTATGTTATTAACAAATGTCTCTTTAGGTCCTTTCTTTCAAGGCTTGAGCTTATCTTTTGCTCGCAGGTTGATATTATTGGCTCGGGAGCATAGGAGCCATATATATGCTATATTTACTTGATATCTTCACCTATGTTTGGAGGTCCTTTGCCGATCTCCATTAATAGTCCTCATCTACGACGTTCGGGCAGTAGACCTGTTTTCTCCGAAATTGGTAAGGGACATCCTAAATCGATTAAATTTTACTTATGTGGCATTTGGATATCTGAGTAAGAATTTCTGTTTTAGGTTCGAGTGAGGGCCCTGTTGATGAGGCTCTTTTGGCTCAAGTGGAATCAAACGATATGAAGACTGGAAATATGCAAATCCATGCTCCTGCAATTATGCCATCCCCCATTTTCCTTTGGAGATTCAAGGTCTGGTTTAACTATTTTATCTAGGTCTAATTTTGGGATCATGAGATATAAAATTACCAATGATTATTGGGTCTTAAAGGAGATGTCTACTCCATTAAAGTTATGGAGTACATTTTGTTTTAAAGTTATGCTCCTGAATGACAGCACATTTTGTTTTAAAGTTATGCTCCTGAATGACAGCACATTTTGAAGTTATGCTCCCTCAAAATTATGCTCCTGAATGACAGCACATTTTGTTTTAAAGTTATGCTCCCTCAAAATTTGTTGATTTTTGAATTCAACCATATATTTGATGGCTTTGATGTTTTATTAGGGTGATAAGATTTTTCGTTGAGGGTGCTGTCTTGAGTGTTAGGATCTCATGTTGTCCAATTGCCATGTAGATAGGATCATGATGCATAAACCCTTCTCACACAGCTATGTGGATCCCAGAAGGGGTCTATTCCAGTGCTTATTCTCCTTACGACGTTTCCCACTATGTCTAGGTTTTATAACATAACGGAAGTTGATTTGAAGTCAACTTCTGATCAGATGGCTCATTTTAGACATCCTTGTAGGCACATGGAAATGCAGAACTTTGGTGAAAATTACTTATTACCTATTCACTGTGGTAAAACTATTAAAGCAGTGTAGAAAGGGTTGGGTAAAAATGTTAAATGGTGTTTTCAGTTTATGGTTATCTCTCTCTCAGAGTGACAAAATTTGACTTAAAATATTTTACAGGTGTTGCTGTTTCTTCTTTGGGGTATTATCTGTTGCAAGGTTAGTGTACTTCTTATAAGTCATTGTCATGTCTGACACCCCTATCTAGCATGATAGAGAAATTATTGACTGCTATTGAAATGCATCCACTTATTCGATTATTATCTAATCGACAAAAATTGTTTAACTTGGCAGTTTAGTTGGGACTCCGTCATGAGAATGAGCGCAGACTTGCGGGATTTGTTTTTGTACGAGGCTTTCTTGTATTTTAATCCTCTTCTCCTCGTGGTGAGTCGTGAGTTCTCTTTCATTCTATAAGCATATTAAGTTTGATCAAATGTTCATAAGATCGGGGTTCCTTCACAAGTTTTCTTTCTATTTATCCGGCTTCACACATCTATTTTCTGGTTTGATGTTGCAGACTTTGATGGTTTGGCTTTGGGGAGTCAATTTGTGGGTCTTTGCTCAGTCCAATGTTATTTACTCAAGAATATTTGATCTTGACCAAAACCATCTTACTCATAGAGAATTATGGAAGGTAGGCTGTAGGTGCTATTGGATATGAAATTAATGTCTGAATGTTGACACTTGTGTTTATTTATTTATTTATCTTCAATTGTAATTATTATTATTGGTATTTTCAGTGTGCAACGTGGATGACAATCATTGTGCCGACCAGCATGACAACATACCTTTATCTTTATTCTCATGGCGAAGTATCATTGGCTGCATCCCAACCAGTGTAATATCTACACTCTCTCTTAGTTATCAGCTTAAATGATTCAGTTCACGTGGGTATATTCTAAACATAACGATTAGGATGGTAGAACCGTCTGGTGGTTTCACAGAACTCCTTTCCTATAATTCCCATTCTAATTCTTTTACATATAGAACTAGAACCACTTGTAAACAACTCTTAGATGATGATGATTATAAACCCTGTTCACTAATACACACCTTATAATTGCTTTTGGCGTTCTTTAAATCTCAAGTAAGGTATCAGGTTTTGTATGTCTAAGTTTTACTTACTTTTGTAGGTGCTCCTTTATGCCGCGGTTGCAATGGTTCTCGTGTTTCCCTTTGATATATTTTATTTGTCATCTCGTTACTACTTATTAAGGACACTTTGGCGTATAGTGCTTCCCTTACAGGCAAGTTTTGATATTTTCTAATTGTATGTGTAAAAATCAAACAGCCTTGGAATTTTTTTGATATTTTCTAATTATCTGTGTAAAAATTAAACAACCTTGGAATTTTCCAGAAAGAGTTAAAATTGGGTTATGAATTAATTTGCTCTTTTCTTTCCTCTCTTTTTTTATTTTGGACTAGCAAATATATCCATTCACTTTACCTCGTTATCCTTTTGATCTTTTGGAGAAATGTGCTACTTGCTAATTCTATTTAGTGGTTCCTTGTTAATTGCAGGCAATCACATTTCCAGACTTCTTTTTAGCCGATATATTGACCTCCATGGCAAAGGTGTGCGTTGTATAGTTAATCCAATCATGATTGACGAAATCTGCTTGATCCCTTTTTGTCATAGAGATGTTCAATTATGCCAAGAACTGTAATGTGTATGTTATTATTTCTCGTGGCAGGTTTTCTCGGATTTGGAGCGTTCTGTTTGCAGGATGGTGCATCGACAGGTTGCTACAATTGCATGGTTTGAAGCTGATTCTGTCTGTGGTAGTCATTCCATCGCAATCCCTTTGGCGTTGGTTTTACCTTATCTTTGCCGTTTCTTTCAGTGCCTGCGGCAGTACAAGGATACCAGGGAAAAGACATCCCTTTTAAATGGTAAAACTCTCTTGCTACTTTTCTCATTTACCTAGCTAGAACCCTTTTTACTGTTAGAATTCATATTTCTGGTGAGATATTCTTTACATAGTTTCTGCTTTTTTCTTAATAACTGGCGGTTAGGTCTGATTACTTACTTGCCTTAGTAACAATGTGCTGGTTGTTCACACTTGCAAGAAAGCTGTGGCATATTATGCATGCATGGTGGTTCAGAAGACTACCCTTAATGTAATTTTGATACATACAGATGTTTGTATTAAGCTGGCTTGACCACTTAAGATCATTCAAATTCACTTGTATCAGTAATCCTAGTATGCTCCCCCCATCAGTTTACTATATGATCTTGGCTTATACGAGTGACCATCCAGATTCACTCATAGCTCTAGTATTGAAAGGCAAGGGAGATTCATCGTTCATTTTTTTATGCTGGTATTTTTTTAATGTTTGGTGTTTCATATGATATTTTAATAACACTATTTGCATACGTGGTTTCAGCTTTAAAATATTCGACGGCGATCCCTGTGATTTTTCTTTCAGCCCTGAAATACCATGTCTCACCTGATCAGTGGACGGCGATTTATCACCCCCTTTGGCTTCTCTCAAGTGTTATAAACTCCTTATATTCTTTTTACTGGGATATCACTCGAGATTGGGATTTGAGGTATGTTAAACACCTTTCCACCTTGAAATTTTGTCACTTCTCTTTTTTTTTTTTGGTTCTGATGTCAGTGTCAGGGGCATGAGCAGCCTACCTTGATCACATAGAACGCCTGTGACTTTTGAACCATATGTGAAATTCTGTCACGTGCTTTTGGTCATATACTTGCTAATCTTTCTCATGTTTTTTGTAGTGTCCCGTCTCGGATTTTCAAGTTCAGAAACCCAAGTATACTGTCTAACTTGTTGCATGGACAACAATGGGTAAGCATTCAACAGGATGCGTTTCTATCTTCACTTGTTCGCTGAAATTCATTCATGTCCTCATAATGAAAGTGCTGCTACTTGTTGCAGGTATATTACTGGGCTGTAGGAAGCAACCTGATTCTTCGTTGCACGTGGACCTACAAGCTTTCTGCCCATCTTCGGCATAATTATATTACTGTGCTAACATTTACAACCTTGGAGATGTTAAGACGATTTCAATGGATCTTTTTCAGAGTAGAGAATGAATCAAACAAAATAAGTCACAAACAGGGTGTACAATTCCCCTTGAATGACACCCCAAAGGAGGAAGAAAGACTACTAAGTTCTAATGGCCATGATGTATAAACCGCCGACTTGGGTTTGAATTTGAACACTAATTTTTATATATCAATTTTGGTTTGAAAAAGTGCTTAAAGGAAGTGATCACTGTACTGTATATAAAATATGCTTTATGTTGGCGGTTTTGTTTTGGGTCTTGTTTCCCTTAACCCTGCCCATCTTGTGTTTTTCTTGAATTTTCCCCCTCAGATATCCTTCCTTACAGGTTGTTTTAACGTTCTGTTTGTGTTTTCATTTATGTTTAGAAAGTAGGAAATTTCTGTACATTAGCTAAAGAAGCAGAACTGAAAAAGATTGTTTCATTCTCGACTAAAAATTTGAAAATCTCTCATAGGGCGATAAAACTTGTTATTTTGTTAGGATTGATTAGAGATTGGGACCTCATGTTTGTTTTTTCTCTACATAGTCTAATCTAGCTAATTGATCTGTTTGATTTTTCTCTCTATGGTCACAACGAAGATTTAAATTAATATAAAATGTTGATCAATTTACACACTAATAAGATACTAATTGAATAAGACTGTTTTGCGATATTGAGAAAACAATAACACCGAAAGAAAACTACACTAAATAAAAAAAGACATACGAACAACAAACTGTGCTGCTAATCCCTCGACAATAGAAATTTCAAGCTAAACTTACTTGCTACTAATATCCATTCATCTGGCTAATCAGTAATCCAGTCAAACCACCACCTTTCTAACCTTGATAGTCCTTTCTGTCATCATTAATCCATTTACCTTGTTGACGGTAACCATCAACGTCCCATTATGAAGCACAGCTGAGATTGCATTTGCATCCAAGCTTGCATCTGCAGGGAGATCAAACCTCTTTGCCCCAACACGGCAGGATTGTCCATTCTTGTTCTGGCTCCACTAAACTTCCCTAGAGATACTCATCTCCCACCATTTTAAGAATTGCGTTTGGATTATACCCCAAATCCCAACACAAAGCATGCATATAAAAAGGAGTCCAAAAATCCAAAGCGTGATCACAGCCGATATATGACACTCGGAGGTGACAACATGGCCAGAGTCATCGTCATCCAAGTTAATGTCTCCAACGAAACCATCCAATGAAGAACCATTCTTTATAAACGCCTTCAAAAGCTTTGTATACATACTGACCATAGAATCATGATATTCCCTGCCCATCTTCCTCTCATATTTGAAATAATCACCACATTTGATTTTGTAACGGTTAAAACTAGTCAATCAAATGATGCTTCTGATTTCTCGCTAATTATGACACCATCAGCTTGTGCTATGACAGATGGTACATGGGTATTAGATACTGGAGCAACATATCATATATGTCCATATCGGGACTGGTTCTCAAGTTTTGAAGAGCTTGATGGAGAAGTACGTATGGGAAATAATCAAACCTGCAGGGTGATTGGGATTGTTAGTGTTCGTATCAAGATGCATGATGGTATGGTTAGAGAGCTGAAGGAGGTGAGATTTGTACCTTCCATAAAGAAGAATCTGATTTCACTCGGAACTTAAGAAGCTAAGGGATATAAGATAGTCGCTGAAAATGGTGTTCTAAAGGTAATATATGGATCTATGGTAATCATGAAGGGAACACGTCATCATAACTTGTATTACTTGATTGGGAGTACAACAACAGGGGACGTGTCTATTTCTGAACACATCGAGAGAGCAGCTACCGAGAAGACGAAGCTATGGCACATGAGACTTGCACATCCAGGTGAGAAGTCGTTACATAGGTTTATTCAACAAGACTTGTTGAAAGGTGTTATTGCCTGCAAGTTGGCATTTTGTGAACATTGTGTTAAGGGCAAGAAAACAAGAACAAGCTTTGGTACATCTATCCACAATACTAGTGGAGTTCTTGACTATGTTCACTCAGATGTTTGGGGTCCTTCCAAGAATGCATCATTGGGAGGGAAACATTGGTTTATGTCGTTCATTGATGACTATCCTAGGCGCGTATGGGTGTACACCATGAGGCATAAGGATGAAGTCCTAGAAGTCTTTGTGAGGTGGAAAAAGGCAACTGAGACTTAAACTAGCAGAAAAATCAAAGTACTACGTTCGGACAATGGTAGAGAGTACAAGAGTGATCCGTTCTTGCAAGTATGTCAGGATGAGGGGATAAAGAGGCACTTCACAGTTAAGAAGACACCGCAATAGAATGGGGTAGCTGAATGCATGAATCGTACTTTGCTGGAGAAGGTATGATATATGTTATCTAATGCTGGATTAGGTAAAACGTTTTGGGCTGAGGCAGTTACGTATGCGTGCTTCCTCATTAATAGGTTGCCATCAGCTGCATTAGAAGGTAAAACTCCTATGGAGAAGTGGTTTGGTAAACCGACTTATTATTATGACTCAATTCATATCTTTGGTTGTCCTGCGTGGTATCATGTTAGTGAAAAAAAGCTTGATAGTCGTGTTGTGAAAGGAATCTTTGTAGGTATGAAGAGTGGAGTAAAAGGGTTCAAGATTTGGAATCCAGTTGAGAAGAATATAGTCATGAGTAGAGATGTCACATTTGATGATATGTCTATGGTAAAGTATTGGATTTCTCGGCAGGTGGAGAACAGAAGCACCAATACTAATGAGCCTTTGTAGCAGGTGGAGATTGATGAAACTCCACCACTTCCAGTTAAGTATGTATCTGTTCAGAATACATCTGAAGACAGTGGGTCTGCAAGAGAAGTAGATACCAAAGTTCCAAATGATAGTGACACTGTTGAGGAAGAGGAACAAGAGTCGGTAGAAGATACAGAATCTACGGTCACAGAGACAATAGCAACCAACAAATCGAGAAGATCAACCAGGAAGCCTGGTTGGATGAATGATTACATTACTTATGCATTACCAGTTGTTGAAGATGGTACTCCTACTTCCTATTTAGAAGTTGTACGTAGTGCAGAGTGTAAATAATGGGAAGGTGAAATGCAGGATGAGATGGAGTCTCTTTACAAGAATGGCACATGGATTCTTATGAAGCTTCCGAACGGTAAGAAGGCCATAGGTTTCAAGTGGGTATATGCTAAGAACGAAGGATCTTCGGTGAATCAAGTACGCTACAAGGAAAGGTTATTTTCAAAAGGTTATGCCCAAAGAGAAGGGATTGACTACAATGAGGTGTTCTCTCCAGTAATAAAACACTCATCAATCCGTATTTTGTTGGCCTTGGTAGAACAATATGATTTAGACCTAGTTCAGCTAGATGTTAAGACGGCGTTCTTACATGGGGATCTAGAAGAGGAGATCTATATGACTCAGCCGAGTGGGTTCAAAGTTGCTGGAAAAGAAGATTGTGTATGCAAGCTGAAAAAATCGTTGTATGGGCTGAAGCAGTCTCCAAGACAGTGGTACAAGCGATTTGATCAGTTTATGATTGGCCATACATACACAATAAGTCACTATGACCATTGTGTATACTTCAAGAAGCTACGTGATGGATCTTTCATATATTTGCTCTTGTATGTCGATGATATGTTGATTGCATCGAATAACAAGAAAGAGATCGATAATTTGAAATGCAAGTTGTCATCTGAGTTTGAGATGAAAGATCTGGGAGAGGCTAAGAAGATTCTTGGTATGGAGATTTAACGTGACAGAGAGAAGGGTAAGGTTTGTTTGTCTCAGAAGGCATATTTGAAGAAAGTGTTACAGAAGTTTGGTGTCTACGAAGGAACCAAATATGTAAGTACTCCCCTTGCTGCTCATTTTAAGTTGAATGCTCGTATGTCTCCCACTACTGAAAAAGAGCGAAAGTATATGGCCCAAGACCCATATGCTGATGCTGTTGGTAGCTTGATGTATACGATGGTATGTACAAGGCCGGAAATTTCACATGCAGTTAGTATGGTCAGCCGTTATATGCATTTTCATGGTAAGGGACATTGGCATGCTGTGAAATGGATTTTGAGGTATCTTTATGGTACATTTGATGTTGGTTTGGAGTTTGTGAAGGATAGAAGTAACAATCAGTTGTGTGTTGGGTACGTGGATTCTGACTATGCTGGTGATTTGGACAAGAGAGGTGCAACTACAGGGTATGTATTTACTATAGCAGGGGCACCAGTAAGTTGGAGATCAATCTTGAAGTCTACTGTGGCTCTTTCAACTACGGAGCCGGAGTATATGGCAGTGACTGAGGCATTTAAGGAGGCTATATGGTTACAAGGTTTACTAGATGACTTAGGAGTTGTACAAGACTAACTGCCTGTGCATTGTGATAGTTTAAGTGAGATTTATTTGGCTAAGAATCAAGTGCATCATTCTAGAACCAAACATATATACGTACAGTTTCACTTTGTGAGAGAAATTCTTGAAGAAGAAGACATTGCACTTGTGAAGATCGATACCAAAGACAATCCAGCTGATATATTGACCAAAGTAGTATCTGGGATCAAATTTCGATATTGTTCAAAATTGATCCACATCCTTCCGGTTTGGTGAAAGGCCTTTTTTGGGTAGAGGTTCTTAGGAACCTGGTGGAGGTATTCTAGCAAGGCCATTTGAAAGAACTACAGTCGGGTTTGATTCCTATTGAGGATACGTAGTCAGCCAGTGATGGTTCAATCGATGTTGGAAGATGGAGGTGACTTTATCTATTGATCGTCTCATGCATGAATGCATGATCCGAGGTGGAGAATTGGTTGTAGGTCGGTCAAGGACTAGATTCGGAAATCTAGTTGGTTAAGGAAACCAAATACTTGTGTCCTAAGTATAGAAGCTTAAGAGGTTTGTCTCTTAGAGCTAAGTTAGGAAACCATATACTTGTAGGAAAGTAATCCTTGTTAAGGAATGTGTCCACTCCTATTGATGTGTATAAATATCCATAGAGAGAACTAGAGAAAACACACCAGAACTAGAAAGAGTTCTCTTCTTCTCTGCTTGAGATTTGTATATTCCAATCTATACGGTGATATATAAAATTGTTATTCCTTCCCGAGGATTCAACCTCGTTAAATACTTGTTCTTCTTGTGTGTGTGATTGTGTTCTTGGCGATATTGAGCTACCTCGTAGTAGTGCAAACCTAAACGCATCTGCAGGCTTTGGCGCAACAAAGATATCCAGTATAGTTGATGTATTTGGGTTCCATTTAGAAACTAGCAATTTCTGGCACTCATAAGTTGCCCAACAGGTATCTATTCTAAAATTTTCAACCCCGAACTGCAGGAGGGACTCTTGGATAATTAAGTGGTAATATTATGTCAAAGAAGAATAAACTATCGCGGTAAGGCGTACCAGCTCCACCGATTATTGCATCTCTTATAACATCGTTGTCGTAGACCATGACATAAACTGAATTAGGTAATCCCGTTTTGAGTATCTTCCACTTCCTGCATTATCCTACTGTGCTTGTCAATAATACTGCTGTTGTTTATTTGCTGTTTACCGGAAGAGGAAGAGGGAGCATGATGATAAGTAATTCCTTTCTCACTTTGAGATGTAGAAGAGACGAAATAGAATTGCTTGAATTGATCTATAATAATTATCCCATTAACTTTTTCTTCTTCGATTTGTAGTTGCAGGAGATCCTGAAACCATATCCATACAAGAATCTAAACAATACTCTAAGAAATCATGATGACAATCATTCGTTTATTCGTTAAGATCTCAAGTTGGATACAAGATAATACAAAGACTTAACTTGCTCTCCAAATAAACTTTATCTCTCCTAATTTCTTATCTAACACACTCTAAAGATCTTTTTTTCATTACATGGTTACTCTCTCCTTTATATAGGTATTTACATAGTGGATGATAGCTAACATATCCCCTATTTTCGGAATCACTATGTGTTACTATCGCTCATATATATTCCCTCACCTTCGCATACTTTATGCTATGCATAGATCTTCATACTTTACCCGTGACTGTGCTGACATCATTAAGTATGTCATCTCAATTTATCCATGAGCGATGGTCCTCGCTTATATTAGATGACCTTTACTTCGCATAAATAACGAACGTGCGATATTTCACTCTTATATTTTGCCTCTTCTCATGTCGTTCTCTTTATAGAGTGAGCGATATGAGAAATCTCCATCCTATAATATCGCACATGTTCATCTTCTCATATTCTGTTTTGCCGACACACTTCCGGAATTTGAGCTTTCCTAATTTACGCGTGTCTTCTTGACCACTCGTTATCTGACACATCCTTATAATCGCTTCTTTCTATCTGTTCATTCTTCGCATTAAATGAGATAAATCTCGGAAAACGAGAGTAAATTTTTCCTATATATCTTCTTTCGTCTTCTTCTTTCTCCTTTTTACTTCTTCTTACTTTTCATCTGTTACTGCAATTTTCTCTTTTCGCATCACTATCTTTTTTACAGCCCATTACCTTTTCCCTATTTCCTTTAACATTCTGTTTTCCCTCTTTTCCTTGTAGCTTAATCTTGATTTCACTGATTTGATCTTGATCAATTTTTTTTCTTCTTTTTTTACTTATATACCTGTCATTCCCATTCTTATAATGGCTCCTCCAGCTGGTAAAAAGATGGAAACATAATTCATCAGATTAAGAGGTTCTCAGCGCAAGAGGCTATTCACTTTCTCTTCCTCCTGAATCTGATTATTCATCCAAGATCAACCTTGAGTTGATTAATTCCGAATAATGGAATGATTAAAAAATCATCGTTTCATTAGGACAACTTCTGAACAATCTTCCTATCCCATTGTATAATCCAGAAATCCCCTTATTCTACGCAATTCTGGATGATGATCGATTCGCACGGGGAATATTTCAACTGAGTGGTGATTCTATTAGAATAACTTTGGAATATGATCGTCGCTCAGTAGGATTAAGGACTTCTTATTCCTATGAGGTTCGAAACGAATTGTTCCGTCATAAATGCCTCACCCTGCTGAGTATACTCTTGATAACTTCTTGAAACACTACTATGTTGCAATCATTAAAAACGAATCGACTAAATGGGCCATTCGCTTAAGAAGGAAAGATGGTATTTCTGAAGACAAGAAGATTATGCGAGATGTTGATTGGAAAGACAAATCTACTGCTCGCAGGTCTAATAATTCATGATGGCTTAATTGTCCTGTTATTTTAGAGGGCTCTTATGTGTCTGACAAAGATGATGACGATTCTGTTCTTCCCCTTCCTGAGAAATTTTCTTCTTACCAACCTTGGAAGTTTTTTCTGTCCGCAAATGAGAATAAAAAAGTGGTATGAGACCTTCACAGAAGTACTCTCGCATAACTTTATCTTCTTTGTTTCTTATTTTCCTACTCCTCCATTTCCAGGTTGTTAAGACAAAGAATATATCTAAGAGAGCCAAGACATCACACGATGTGTGATCTTCGTAGAATAATGAAGTAAGAAACATTCTTTCTCTAATTTTAACAATATTGTTGCCTCTGTTTCTTATCTTGATTTTTCGCGCAGGTTGAAACTTCTGGTGTTAAGACTATGGGTATAAAGTTAAGAACCAACCCAAGAAACCCGCGTCTAAATCTTCATCTAAAACGTCTTCTTCGGACCTTTCCAAGAAGCGTAAAGAATTCTACCCTTCTTCAAGTCCTGAATCCAGTGATGATGATATTCTTGTTTATGAAGATCTATCAATCTCCTCTTCACTGAAAGATTTATCCACCCTTTTCTCTGATACAATGTCGGTTATTAATAATGATGATCTACAACGCACTTTTGGAATGGTCTCAAAAGTCTGCGATGCTCCATTTTGGATGATCCATCTCTTCGCGGAGATGCTTTTGTAATAAACCCAAGTTTCCAATATGCAATTGGCTCTTTGGTAATATTCACATCTTCGCATTTTATTTAATATTATTTATAATTTTTCATTTCATTACATAATGCTTTCCTTATATTTTCGCAGGTATCTCGCTTATCCTATGCGGTTTCGTCAGATTACCAAAGGAAACTTCTCAAGCTGGGGGAAGAAAATACCAAACTTAAAGCTGAAAATTCTTCCAACTCTGAATTGATTCGCAAAGTCCGAGAAAGGAATGATGAACTTATTGGTACGTAATCTTTAACTTTCTCATTCTCCTTGCTTTATGTGATAATTCGCCCTTCTTACTTTTTTATATTCGCAGACATTTATAACCTTTCTGATGAGGCATCTAATTTTCCCGATGAGGAAATTATTTAGAACACCTTAATTCTTCTTTAAACAATTATCCTACCAAAGGATTTGAGAATCTTAATCTGGAGGAATTAAGACTGAAGTACACTGCTCTTAGAATGGATCATAGACCCCTAATGTGGTTTATAGATAGTGGTAAAAGTGGTTCGATTCTCAGACTTGCGAAGGATAAAATATAGACTTAAATTCTAAAAATAAAATAGAAAACAAACTAAAAATTGTCACAAACTCAACCAAAGATGATATCGATATCAAAAGAACACTGAGGCTAAGATTCCACTATTTTCCAAGTTCAAAGTGCTTTAATCCCAATAATTATATTTATGCACTTTTCTCGTTCAAGTTGATTCTAAATATTGCAACAAGTAGATTCTCAAAATAACAAGTGTAAATCCGAAGCATAGAACATCAAAAACCTAGGTCCAAGTATGCTCTATCAAAAGAAATAACAATTGCTTAACAAAAATCATTCAAACAATTTTCAACCAAGGCAAATAATCATAAAATAATTGCAAATAAATAAATAAAATAGGATATACCACTTCTTGTTGGAAAAATAGCTTCCTCTATCGCCTCAGCAATGGGGTTTAGCTCCTCATATTAATCACTTGCTCAAAATATTTGTTTATGGTTCAAAAGTTGATTAAAAGATGAAAAACTATAACACTGATTGTTTCAAACGATGTATTGGTGTTGCAAAACAAAGGACTGACTGTTACAAAGAAGTCACTGTAGCAGCGTTACGAATTTGAGACGCTGTTCTTATTTGCAACGCTTGTTCTTCAACAACAGCATCAAAAACACGGGTTTTCCTGCAACTTGATCTTCTCAGCTCTGTAGTGTTACAAACTTCTCTGTGACTGCTCCAATGACTTCGTCCTCTTCCCTGGGACTCGAACACACCTTTTATACTGCTCAGAAACCTAAAAATAGCGATTAATTTTCTCTTTTTCTTTTCGTGCAAGCCACAGCAATAATCTTATCTGCCGATTTCCTTAAGCGTTTCTAAGACTTCCAAATCATCCGAAACTCTTCCTTAGATAGAATATCACCTTAGGAAACAATATCACGCCTTTAGTCTCCCTGGAATTCCTAAAATAATTCCACAAAGTTTCCGTGCAAAACTCAAACTCTGTTTCCTTTTTCTGGATTATCCAGCCCAATTTGATCGATTCCAGCGCACATACCAAGCATGTTAGCTCAATCACGTCCAGCCCAACAAATTTCAGTGATTGAATCTCTCTAAAACACCTTCGAAATCCAACCCAAAGTTTGGTTCTTTGCTGGATATTTTTCCCGCCAAAATTTCATTCGAAATTTGAGAAGAAAGTGACCTCCCCCTATCCTGTGCTGGTCTCCCTTTAGCAGATGCCTGGAAATGGGTCACCCCTTAGTAATTAGGTTACCCCTTATCCAAAGTGAGAGTCCGTATAGTAATTTTCACCCACGAGCGCAAATACCACTTTTTTAGCCAATTTCGCCGCAAAAGCTTATTTTTCCAAAAATACCTACAGGGACATAAAAAGCCATAATAAATATAAAATCGTAATAAATATAAAATCGAGCACTAATAATATATACAATTGAGAATATATAAGACACAAAAATGTGCCTATCAAATACCCCCAAACTTATTATTTGCTAGTCCTCGAGCAAATCAAATAGAAAATAAAATCCTAACTCACTGTCGCAGGCATCGTCGATTGCATTTAGCGTATGCAATAAGCTTTTAGACCCCTAGGTGGCCCTAGTGGCCGAGTTATAGTCTCGGGAGGGCTTACCAGAGGTATTGATAGACACATTTTTGTGTCTAATTTTGTTATCAATATTCTGTATTGTTAGACTCGATTAAGTACTTATTGTGTTATTTTGTGTTTTTGTAGATGTTTTTAGAGGAATATGCCTTTGCGGCGAAATGAGCTCGAAAAGTAGTGTTTTACACCCCAGGATAATGTACCGGAGGCACCTCAGAAATGCACCGGAAGCGTCCCAGAAATGTACCGGAGGACCCAGAAAATTACTATTTCCACCCCAAAATTACTATTTCCACCCCAATTGATAAAGGGACACCCGTACAGGATTAGGGGAGGACACTTTTCTTCTCATAATTCAAATTTTGGAAAAAGGCGGGAAAATATTTCTTCTCACTGGCAGTTGGGTCGATCGATTTTTGGAGGGGTTAGAGTTCGATTAAACCTCTGATTTTCAATGGGTATTTGTGATATGGATAGAGGAAGACATTTTGGGTGTTAGGATCGATCATAATTGGCTGGAATCATCTCAATCAAGAAATCATGAAGCACGTTCAAGATATGAATATCACACGATCACATCAAATTTAGACGTGTACTCATGTGTTTGAAGAGTGTTGAATCAATTCTACAGCGTGTAAGATCATGTTTGGAGTGTTTATACATCATTTCAGCGTGTGGAGAGCTAATTAAAGGAAGAAAATATCCAAAAAATATTTTCTCTTTAAGCCGAGTAAAGAGAGAATTATCTTGAGTTATGGCGTGATTAAATGAGGCTGAGGAGTATAAATAGATTTCTGGTATCACAGAGAATGGGGGTGGAGAGCTGGAGGTCGAGAGTTGGGAGTAGAGAGGTGGGAGTAGAGAGGAGAGCGCTGCAGAGGAAGAATCCACCATTTTTCTCTGTTGCTGCTGCTGCCATTGATGAAGATGAAGAACACGAATAACAGACAGCCAAAAACCGTCGTTCTTCAACAGTGACAACAACCAGTTCCTGTGGGTCGTAGTCATCTACGCAGACAACAGCAGTATTTTTTTATCGTTCTTTGTAACGGTGTTTGCAACAATTATAAACTTTGCAAACACCCGATTTTCATCATTTTCTCTTTATTTCATCACTGTGAACCATTTTTGATCCATAAATAATTATTTTGAGAGCAGTTTTACTATGATGAGTTAAACCCCAACACTGGGACGACGGAGGAGGCCGAGCTTCATACATGGGTAATTTAATTAATTATTTTTAAGACTTTTGCATTGAAAATTAATTGAAATATGATTTGATTAAATTGGGTGTTATTTGATTAGATGGGTCATGCTTAGCTTAGGTGATTTGATGTTCCATGCTTAACATTTACAATCAATTTTTGAGAATCTACTTTGGCAAAATAAGAGTCCATATAACTTATGTTTTGAGCGATTATTGTCGAGAATAATTCTTTGAGCCCTATTTTATGAAGATTGGAGGAATCATTAGTCCCAGTTCCTCTCACCATTGTTAATATTTTTGTATATATATTTTTATTAAATCTAAAAATTCCATTTCCTTCACAAGTCTGAAACGAATCCTATTTACTACAACCCATCAAAAAAATCAATCATTTTGGCGCCGCCGACGCGGATTTGTGCTTAGGTAGAATTTTTTAGGTTTTTTTTTATTTCATTTGTTCTTTTTACGTTTCTTCGGGTGTGTCTTTGTATTACAGGTTTGAAGTTGGATACTAAAGACTTGGAATCAAAGCTTAAATCTAAAAGAGAAGGAAAAAGACAAAGCA